>NW_026735266.1:0-147000 GCF_949786415.1 Peromyscus eremicus | reverse complement strand
TGGACTGAAGAGGAGCTACTGTTCTTGTCAGTTTTCTAAGCAGAGTTGAACTAGATATGGCCCGTGTGTGTAGGAAGCAGAGTTCTTTTGTTCTGAGCAAGCTCACTGTTCTGGCCCTGTAGGAAACACAGAAGAGTAGAAGAGTGCTCTTTTCTCAAAAGCAGAGTGTGTTTCTTGTAGGGTGAGCTAGAGTTTGTTTCCCAGTCCTAAATGGATTTGAATCACATACAGTTTCTGGTACTACCAGCAACTGTTGTTTTCTGGTAAGGAAAGTCACTATTGTGCTCCCTTTGCCATACACAGTGCAAATAGCACTCGCGTCTGTTCCCAGCACGTACAGTGTATTGGACTGAAGAGGAGCTACTGTTCTTGTCAGTTTCCTAAGAAGAGTTGAACTAGATATGGTCCGTGTGTGTAGGAAGCACAGTTGTATTGTTCTGAGCAAGCTCACTGTTCTGGCCCTATAGGAAACACAGTAGAGTAGAAGAGTGCTCTTTTCTCAAAAGCAGAGTGTGTTTCTTGTAAGGCTAGCTAGTGTTTGTTTCCCAGTCAGAAACGAAGTTGAATCCCATGCAGTTTCTGGTCCTACGAGCAAAAGTTGTTTTCTGGTAAGAAGAGTCACTATTGCGCTCCCATTGCCATACACAGTGCAAATAGCACTCGTGTCTGCTCCCAGCAAGTACAGTGTATAAGACTGAAGAGGAGATACTGTTCTTGTCAGTTTCCTAAGCAGAGTTGAACTAGATATGGCCCGTGTGTGTAGGAAGCACAGTTCTTTTTTTCTGAACAAGCTCACTGTTCTGACACCATAGGAAACACAGTAGAGTAGAAGAGTGATCTTTTCTCAAAAGCAGAGTGTGTTTCTTGTAAGGCGAGCTAGCATTCGTTTCCCAGTCATAAATGGAGTTGAATCCCATGCAGTTTCCGGTCCTACGAGCAAGAGTTGTTTTCTGGTAAGAAGAGTCACAATTACGCTCCCATTGTCATAAACAGGGCAAATAGCACGGGTGTCTGTTCCCAGCATGTACAGTGTATTGGACTGAGGAGGATCTACTGTTTTTGTCAGTTTCCTAAGCAGAGTTGAACTAGATATGGCCCGTGTGTGTAGGAAGCACAGTTCTTTTGTTCTAAGCAAGCTCACTCTTCTGGCCTTATAGGAAACACAATAGAGTAGAAGAGTGCTCTTTTCTCAAAAGCAGAGTGTGTTTCTTGTAAGGCTAGCTAGTGTTTGTTTCCCAGTCAGAAACAAAGTTGAATCCCATGCAGTTTCTGGTCCTACGAGCAAGAGTTGTTTTCTGGTAAGAAGAGTCACTATTGCGCTCCCATTGCCATACACAGTGCAAATAGCACTCGCGTCTGTTCCCAGCAAGTACAGTGTATTGGACAGAAGAGGTGATAGTGTTCTTGTCAGTTTTCTAACCAGAGTTGAACTAGATATGACCCGTGTGTGTAGGAAGCACAGTTCTTTTGTTCTGAGCAAGCTCACTGTTCAGACCCCATAGGAAACACAGTAGAGTAGAAGAGTGCTCTTTTCTCAAAAGCAGAGTGTGTTTCTTTTAAGGCGAGCTATCATTTGTTTCCCAGTCCTAAATGGCGTTGAATAACATGAAGTTTGTGGTCCTATGAGCAAGAGTTGTGTTCTGGTAAGGAAAGTCACTATTGTGCTCTCATTGCCATAAACAGTGCAAATAGCACTCGCGTCTGTTCCCAGCAAGTACAGTGTATTGGACTGAAGAAGATCTACTGTTCTTGTCAGGTTCCTAAGCAGAGTTGAACTAGATATGGCCGTGTGTGTAGGAAGCACAGTTCTTATGTTCTGAGCAAGCTCACTGTTCTGGCCCTATAGGAAACACAGTAGAGAAGAAGAGTGCTCTTTTCTCTAAAGCAGAGTGTATTTCTTGTAAGGTGAGCTCGCCTTTGTTTCCCAGGCCTAAATGGAGTTGAGTCACAGGCAGTTTTTGGTCCTATGAGCAAGAGTTGTTTTCTGGTAAGAAGAGTCACTATTGCGCTCCAAATGCCATACACAGTGCAAATAGCACTCCCGTCTGTTCCCAGCAAGTACAGTGTATTGGACTGAATAGGTGCTACTGTTCTTGTCAGTTTTCTAAGCAGAGTTGAACTAGATATGACCCGTGTGTGTAGTAAGCACAGTTCTTTTGTTCTGAGCAAGCTCACTGTTCGGACTCCATTGGAAACACAGTAGAGTAGAAGAGTGCTCTTTTATCAAAAGCAGAGTGTGTTTCTTGTAAGACTAGCTAGTGTTTGTTTCCCAGTCAGAAACGGAGTTGAATCCCACGCAGTTTCTGGTCCTGCAAGCAAGAGTTGTTTTCTGGTAAGAAGAGTCACTATTGCGTTCCCTTGCCATACACAGTGCAAATAGCACTCGCGTCTGTTCCCAGCAAGTACAGTGTATTGGACTGAAGAGGAGCTACTGTTCTTGTCAGTTTTCTAAGCAGAGTTGAACTAGATATGGCCCGTGTGTGTAGGAAGCACAGTTCTTTTGTTCTGAGCAAGCTCACTGTTCTGGCCCTATAGGAAACACAGAAGAGTAGAAGAGTGCTCTTTTCTCAAAAGCAGAGTGTGTTTCTTGTAGGGTGAGCTAGAGTTTGTTTCCCAGTCCTAAATGGAGTTGAATCACATGCAGTTTCTGGTACTACCAGCAAGAGTTGTTTTCTGGTAAGGAAAGTCACTATTGTGCTCCCTTTGCCATACACAGTGCAAATAGCACTCGCGTCTGTTCCCAGCACGTACAGTGTATTGGACTGAAGAGGAGCTACTGTTCTTGTCAGTTTCCTAAGAAGAGTTGAACTAGATATGGTCCGTGTGTGTAGGAAGCACAGTTCTATTGTTGTGAGCAAGCTCACTGTTCTGGCCCTATAGGAAACACAGTAGAGTAGAAGAGTGCTCTTTTCTCAAAAGCAGAGTGTGTTTCTTGTAAGGCTAGCTAGTGTTTGTTTCCCAGTCAGAAACGAAGTTGAATCCCATGCAGTTTCTGGTCCTACGAGCAAAAGTTGTTTTCTGGTAAGAAGAGTCACTATTGCGCTCCCATTGCCATACACAGTGCAAATAGCACTCGTGTCTGCTCCCAGCAAGTACAGTGTATAAGACTGAAGAGGAGATACTGTTCTTGTCAGTTTCCTAAGCAGAGTTGAACTAGATATGGCCCGTGTGTGTAGGAAGCACAGTTCTTTTTTTCTGAACAAGCTCACTGTTCGGACACCATAGGAAACACAGTAGAGTAGAAGAGTGATCTTTTCTCAAAAGCAGAGTGTGTTTCTTGTAAGGCGAGCTAGCATTCGTTTCCCAGTCATAAATGGAGTTGAATCCCATGCAGTTTCCGGTCCTACGAGCAAGAGTTGTTTTCTGGTAAGAAGAGTCACAATTACGCTCCCATTGTCATAAACAGGGCAAATAGCACGGGTGTCTGTTCCCAGCATGTACAGTGTATTGGACTGAGGAGGATCTACTGTTTTTGTCAGTTTCCTAAGCAGAGTTGAACTAGATATGGCCCGTGTGTGTAGGAAGCACAGTTCTTTTGTTCTAAGCAAGCTCACTCTTCTGGCCTTATAGGAAGCACAGTAGAGTAGAAGAGTGCTCTTTTCTCAAAAGCAGAGTGTGTTTCTTGTAAGGCTAGCTAGTGTTTGTTTCCCAGTCAGAAACGAAGTTGAATCCCATGCAGTTTCTGGTCCTACGAGCAAGAGTTGTTTTCTGGTAAGAAGAGTCACTATTGCGCTCCCATTGCCATACACAGTGCAAATAGCACTCGCGTCTGTTCCCAGCAAGTACAGTGTATTGGACAGAAGAGGTGATAGTGTTCTTGTCAGTTTTCTAACCAGAGTTGAACTAGATATGACCCGTGTGTGTAGGAAGCACAGTTCTTTTGTTCTGAGCAAGCTCACTGTTCAGACCCCATAGGAAACACAGTAGAGTAGAAGAGTGCTCTTTTCTCAAAAGCAGAGTGTGTTTCTTTTAAGGCGAGCTATCATTTGTTTCCCAGTCCTAAATGGCGTTGAATAACATGAAGTTTGTGGTCCTATGAGCAAGAGTTGTGTTCTGGTAAGGAAAGTCACTATTGTGCTCTCATTGCCATACACAGTGCAAATAGCACTCGCGTCTGTTCCCAGCAAGTACAGTGTATTGGACTGAAGAAGATCTACTGTTCTTGTCAGGTTCCTAAGCAGAGTTGAACTAGATATGGCCGTGTGTGTAGGAAGCACAGTTCTTATGTTCTGAGCAAGCTCACTGTTCTGGCCCTATAGGAAACACAGTAGAGAAGAAGAGTGCTCTTTTCTCTAAAGCAGAGTGTATTTCTTGTAAGGTGAGCTCGCGTTTGTTTCCCAGGCCTAAATGGAGTTGAGTCACAGGCAGTTTTTGGTCCTATGAGCAAGAGTTGTTTTCTGGTAAGAAGAGTCACTATTGCGCTCCAAATGCCATACACAGTGCAAATAGCACTCCCGTCTGTTCCCAGCAAGTACAGTGTATTGGACTGAATAGGTGCTACTGTTCTTGTCAGTTTTCTAAGCAGAGTTGAACTAGATATGACCCGTGTGTGTAGTAAGCACAGTTCTTTTGTTCTGAGCAAGCTCACTGTTCGGACTCCATTGGAAACACAGTAGAGTAGAAGAGTGCTCTTTTATCAAAAGCAGAGTGTGTTTCTTGTAAGACTAGCTAGTGTTTGTTTCCCAGTCAGAAACAGAGTTGAATCCCACGCAGTTTCTGGTCCTGCAAGCAAGAGTTGTTTTCTGGTAAGAAGAGTCACTATTGCGTTCCCTTGCCATACACAGTGCAAATAGCACTCGCGTCTGTTCCCAGCAAGTACAGTGTATTGGACTGAAGAGGAGCTACTGTTCTTGTCAGTTTTCTAAGCAGAGTTGAACTAGATATGGCCCGTGTGTGTAGGAAGCACAGTTCTTTTGTTCTGAGCAAGCTCACTGTTCTGGCCCTATAGGAAACACAGAAGAGTAGAAGAGTGCTCTTTTCTCAAAAGCAGAGTGTGTTTCTTGTAGGGTGAGCTAGAGTTTGTTTCCCAGTCCTGAATGGAGTTGAATCACATGCAGTTTCTGGTACTACCAGCAAGAGTTGTTTTCTGGTAAGGAAAGTCACTATTGTGCTCCCTTTGCCATACACAGTGCAAATAGCACTCGCGTCTGTTCCCAGCACGTACAGTGTATTGGACTGAAGAGGAGCTACTGTTCTTGTCAGTTTTCTAAGAAGAGTTGAACTAGATATGGTCCGTGTGTGTAGGAAGCACAGTTCTATTGTTGCGAGCAAGCTCACTGTTCTGGCCCTATAGGAAACACAGTAGAGTAGAAGAGTGCTCTTTTCTCAAAAGCAGAGTGTGTTTCTTGTAAGGCTAGCTAGTGTTTGTTTCCCAGTCAGAAACGAAGTTGAATCCCATGCAGTTTCTGGTCCTACGAGCAAAAGTTGTTTTCTGGTAAGAAGAGTCACTATTGCGCTCCCATTGCCATACACAGTGCAAATAGCACTCGTGTCTGCTCCCAGCAAGTACAGTGTATTGGACTGAAGAAGATCTACTGTTCTTGTCAGGTTCCTAAGCAGAGTTGAACTAGATATGGCCCGTGTGTGTAGGAAGCACAGTTCTTATGTTCTGAGCAAGCTCACTGTTCTGGCCCTATAGGAAACACAGTAGAGTAGAGGAGTGATCTTTTCTCTAAAGCAGAGTGTATTTCTTGTAAGGTGAGCTCGCGATTGTTTCCCAGTCCTAAATGGAGTTGAGTCACAGGCAGTTTTTGGTCCTACGAGCAAGAGTTGTTTTCTGGTAAAAAGAGTCACTATTGTGCTCCAAATGCCATACACAGTGCAAATAGCACTCCCGTCTGTTCCCAGCAAGTACAGTGTACTGGACTGAATAGGAGCTACTGTTCTTGTCAGTTTCCTAAGCAGAGTTGAAATAGATATGGCCCGTGTGTAGGGAGCAAAGTTCTTTTGTTCTGAGCAAGCTCACTGTTCTGGCCCTATAGGAAACACAGTAGAGTAGAAGAGTGCTCTTTTCTCTAAAGCAGAGTGTGTTTCTTGTAAGGCGAGCTAGCATTTGTTTCCCAGTCCTAAATGGAGTGAATTACATGCAGTTTCTGGTCCTAGGAGCAAGAGATGTTTTATGGTAAGAAGAGTCACTATTGCACTGCCATTGCCATCCACAGGACAAATAGCACTGGCGTCTGTTCCAAGCAAGTACAGTGTTTTGGACTGAAGAGGATCTACTGTTCTTGTCAGGTTCCTAAGCAGAATTGAACTAGACATGGCCGTGTGTGTAGGAAGCACAGTTCTTTTGTTCTGAGCAAGCTCACGGTTCCGAGCCTATAGGAAACACAGTAGAGTAGAAGAGTGCTCTTTTCTCAAAAGCAGATTGTGTTTCTTATAACGCGAGCTAGCGTTTGTTTCCCAGTCCTAAATGGAGTTGAATCACATGCTGTTTCCGGTCCTACGAGCAAGAGTTGTTTTCTGGTAAGGAAAGCCATTATTGCGCTGCTATTGCCATACACAGGACAAGTAGCACTGTTGTCTGT
Organism: Peromyscus eremicus; assembly: GCF_949786415.1. NCBI lineage: Eukaryota > Metazoa > Chordata > Mammalia > Rodentia > Cricetidae > Peromyscus > Peromyscus eremicus. Next base: position 140,473 of record NW_026735266.1, on the reverse strand, counting down.
TCCCAGCAAGTACAGTGTTTTGGACTGAAGAGGATCTACTGTTCTTGTCAGGTTCCTAAGCAGAATTAAACTAGATATGGCCGTGTATGTAGGAAGCACAGTTCTTTTGTTCTGAGCAAGGTCACTGTTCAGACCACATAGGAAACACCGTAGAGTAGAAGAGTGCTCTTTTCTCAAAAGCAGAGTGTGTTTCTTGTAAGGCGAGCTAGCATTTGTTTCCCAGTCCTAAATGGCGTTGTATCACATGCAATTTGTAGTCCTATGAACAAGAGTTGTTTTCTGTTAAGGAAAGTCACTATTGTGCTCTCATTGCCATACACAGTGCAAATAGCACTCGCGTCTGTTCCCAGCAAGTACAGTGTATTGGACTGAAGAGGATCTACTGTTCTTGTCAGGTTCCTAAGCAGAGTTGAACTAGATATGGCCGGTGTGTGTAGGAAGCACAGTTATTATGTTCTGAGCAAGCTCACTGTTCTGGCCCTATAGGAAACACCGTAGAGTAGAAGAGTGCTCTTTTCTCAAAAGCAGAGTGTGTTTCTTGTAAGGCTAGCTAGCATTTGTTTCCCAGTCCTAAATGGAGTTGAATCAAATGCAGTTTGTAGTCCCATGAGCAAGAGTTGTTTTCTGGTACGGAAAGTCACTATTGCACTCTCATTGCCATACACAGTGCAAATAGCACTCGCGTCTGATCCCAGCAAGTACAGTGTATTGGACTGAAGAGGAGCTACTGTTCTTGTCAGGTTCCTAAGCAGAGTTGAAATAAATATGGCCTGTGTGTGTAGGAAGCACAGTTATTATATTCTGAGCAAGCTCACTGTTCTGGCCCTATAGGAAACACAGTAGAGTTGAAGAGTGCTCTTTTCTCTAAAGTAGAGTGTATTTCTTGTAAGGCGAGCTCGCATTTGTTTCCCAGTCCTAAATAGAATTGAGTCACAGGCAGTTTTTGGTCCTATGAGCAAGAGTTGTTTTCTGGTAAGAAGAGTCACTATTGCGCTCCAAATGCCATACACAGTGCAAATAGCACTCCCGTCTGTTCCCAGCAAGTACAGTGTATTGGACTGAATAGGAGCTACTGTTCTTGTCAGTTTCCTAAGCAGAGTTGAACTAGACATGGCCCGTGTGTAGGAAGCACAGTTCTTTTGTTCTGAGCAAGCTCACTGTTCTGGCCCTATAGGAAACACTGTAGAGTAGAAGAGTGCTCTTTTCTCTAAAGCAGAGTTTGTTTCTTGTAAGGCGAGGTAGCGTTTGTTTCCCAGTCCCAAATGGAGTTGAATCACATGCAGTTTCTGGTCCTATGAGCAAGAGTTGTTTTATGGTAAGAAGAGTCACTATTGCACTGCCATTGCCATACACAGGACAAATAGCATTGGCATGTGTTCCCAGCAAGTACAGTGTATTGAACTGAACAGGATCTACTGTTCTTGTCAGGTTCCTAAGCAGAATTGAAGTATTATGGCCATGTGTGTAGGAAGCACAGTTTTTTTGTTCTGAGCAAGCTCACTGTTCGGACCCCATAGGAAACACAGTAGAGTAGAAGGGTGCTCTATTCTCAAAAGCAGAGTGTGTTTCTTGTAAGGCGATCTAGCGTTTGTTTCCCAGTCCTAAATGGAGTTGAATCACATGCAGTTTCTGGTCCTACGACCAAGAGTTGTTTTCTGGTAAGGAAAGTCACTATTGCGTTCCCATTGCCATACACAGTTCAAATAGCACTCGCGTCTGTTCCCAGCAAGTACAGTGTATCAGACTGAAGAGGAGCTACTGTTCTTGTCAGTTTTCTAAGCAGAGTTGAACTAGATATGGCCCGTGTGTGTAGGAAGCACAGTTCTTATGTTCTGAGCAAGCTCACTGTTCTGGCCCTATAGGAAACACAGTAGAGTAGATGAGTGCTCTTTTCTCTAAAGCAGAGTGTGTTTCTTGTAAGGCGAGATATGGTTTGTTTCCCAGTCCTAAATGGAGTTGAATCACATGCAGTTTCTGGTCCTATGAACAAGAGCTGTTTTCTGCTAAGGAAAGTAACATTGTGCTCCCATTGCCATACACAGTGCAAATAGCACTCGCGTCTGTTCCCAGCAAGTACAGTGTATTGGACTGAAGAGGATCTACTGTTCTTGTCAGGTTCTTAAGCAGAGTTGAAATAGATATGGCCCGTGTGTGTAGGAAGCACAGTTCTTTTGTTCTGAGCAAGCTCACTCTTTGGACGCCATAGGAAACACAGTAGAGTAGAAGAGTACTCTTTTTTCTAAAGCAGAGTGTGTTTCTTGTAATGCGAGCTAGCTTTTGTTTCCCAGTCCTAAATGGAGTGGAATCACATGCAGTTTCAGTTCCTATGAGCAAGAGTTGTTTTATGGTAAGAATAGTCACTATTGCGCTGCCATTGCCATACACAGGAAAAATAGCACTGGCGTCTATTCCAAGCAAGTACAGTGTATTAGACTGAAGAGGATCTCCTGTTCTTGTCAGGTTCCTAAGCAGAATTGAACTAGATATGGCCATGTGTGTAGGAAGCACAGTTCTTTTGTTCTGAGCAAGCTCACTGTTCGGACCCCATAAGAAACACAGTAGAGTAGAAGAGTGCTCTTTTCTCAAAAGCAGAGTGTGTTTCTTGTAAGGCCAGCTAGCGTTTGTTTCCCTGTCCTAAATGGAGTTGAATCACATACAGTTTCTGATCCTACGAACAAGAGTTGTTTTCTGGTAAGGAAAGTCACATTGTGCTCCCATTGCCATACACAGTGCAAATAGCACTCGCGTCTGTTCCCAGCAAGTACAGTTTATTACAATGAATAGGTGCTACTGTTCTTGTCAGTTTCCTATGCAGAGTTGAACTAGATATGACCCGTGTGTGTAGGAAGCACAGTTCATTTGTTCTGAGCAAGCTCACTGTTCGGACACCATAGGAAACAAAGTAGAGTAGAAGAGTGCTCTTTTCTCAAAAGCAGAGTGTGTTTCTTTTAAGGCGAGCTATCATTTGTTTCCCAGTCCTAAATGGCGTTGAATAACATGAAGTTTGTGGTCCTATGAGCAATAGTTGTGTTCTGGTAAGGAAAGTCACTATTGTGCTCTCATTGCCATACACAGTGCAAATAGCACTCGCGTCTGTTCCCAACAAGTACAGTGTATTGGACTGAAGAGGATCTACTGTTCTTGTCAGGTTCCTAAGCAGATTTGAACTAGATATGGCCCGTGTGTGTAGGAAGCACAATTCTTATGTTCTGAGCAAGCTCACTGTTCTGGCCCTATAGGAAACACAGTAGAGAAGAAGAGTGCTCTTTTCTCTAAAGCAGAGTGTATTTCTTGTAAGGTGAGCTCGCGTTTGTTTCCCAGTCCTAAATGGAGTTGAGTCACAGGCAGTTTTTGGTCCTATGAGCAAGAGTTGTTTTCTGGTAAGAAGAGTCACTATTGCGCTCCAAATGCCATACACAGTGCAAATAGCACTCCCGTCTGTTCCCAGCAAGTACAGTGTATTGGACTGAATAGGTGCTACTGTTCTTGTCAGTTTTCTAAGCAGAGTTGAACTAGATATGACCCGTGTGTGTAGTAAAGCACAGTTCTTTTGTTCTGAGCAAGCTCACTGTTCGGACCCCATAGGAAACACAGTAGAGTAGAAGGGTGCTCTATTCTCAAAAGCAGAGTGTGTTTCTTGTAAGGCGATCTAGCGTTTGTTTCCCAGTCCTAAATGGAGTTGAATCACATGCAGTTTCTGGTCCTACGACCAAGAGTTGTTTTCTGGTAAGGAAAGTCACTATTGCGTTCCCATTGCCATACACAGTTCAAATAGCACTCGCGTCTGTTCCCAGCAAGTACAGTGTATCAGACTGAAGAGGAGCTACTGTTCTTGTCAGTTTTCTAAGCAGAGTTGAACTAGATATGGCCCGTGTGTGTAGGAAGCACAGTTCTTATGTTCTGAGCAAGCTCACTGTTCTGGCCCTATAGGAAACACAGTAGAGTAGATGAGTGCTCTTTTCTCTAAAGCAGAGTGTGTTTCTTGTAAGGCGAGATATGGTTTGTTTCCCAGTCCTAAATGGAGTTGAATCACATGCAGTTTCTGGTCCTATGAACAAGAGCTGTTTTCTGCTAAGGAAAGTAACATTGTGCTCCCATTGCCATACACAGTGCAAATAGCACTCGCGTCTGTTCCCAGCAAGTACAGTGTATTGGACTGAAGAGGATCTACTGTTCTTGTCAGGTTCTTAAGCAGAGTTGAAATAGATATGGCCCGTGTGTGTAGGAAGCACAGTTCTTTTGTTCTGAGCAAGCTCACTCTTTGGACGCCATAGGAAACACAGTAGAGTAGAAGAGTACTCTTTTTTCTAAAGCAGAGTGTGTTTCTTGTAATGCGAGCTAGCTTTTGTTTCCCAGTCCTAAATGGAGTGGAATCACATGCAGTTTCAGTTCCTATGAGCAAGAGTTGTTTTATGGTAAGAATAGTCACTATTGCGCTGCCATTGCCATACACAGGAAAAATAGCACTGGCGTCTATTCCAAGCAAGTACAGTGTATTAGACTGAAGAGGATCTCCTGTTCTTGTCAGGTTCCTAAGCAGAATTGAACTAGATATGGCCATGTGTGTAGGAAGCACAGTTCTTTTGTTCTGAGCAAGCTCACTGTTCGGACCCCATAAGAAACACAGTAGAGTAGAAGAGTGCTCTTTTCTCAAAAGCAGAGTGTGTTTCTTGTAAGGCCAGCTAGCGTTTGTTTCCCTGTCCTAAATGGAGTTGAATCACATACAGTTTCTGATCCTACGAACAAGAGTTGTTTTCTGGTAAGGAAAGTCACATTGTGCTCCCATTGCCATACACAGTGCAAATAGCACTCGCGTCTGTTCCCAGCAAGTACAGTTTATTACAATGAATAGGTGCTACTGTTCTTGTCAGTTTCCTATGCAGAGTTGAACTAGATATGACCCGTGTGTGTAGGAAGCACAGTTCATTTGTTCTGAGCAAGCTCACTGTTCGGACACCATAGGAAACAAAGTAGAGTAGAAGAGTGCTCTTTTCTCAAAAGCAGAGTGTGTTTCTTTTAAGGCGAGCTATCATTTGTTTCCCAGTCCTAAATGGCGTTGAATAACATGAAGTTTGTGGTCCTATGAGCAATAGTTGTGTTCTGGTAAGGAAAGTCACTATTGTGCTCTCATTGCCATACACAGTGCAAATAGCACTCGCGTCTGTTCCCAACAAGTACAGTGTATTGGACTGAAGAGGATCTACTGTTCTTGTCAGGTTCCTAAGCAGATTTGAACTAGATATGGCCCGTGTGTGTAGGAAGCACAATTCTTATGTTCTGAGCAAGCTCACTGTTCTGGCCCTATAGGAAACACAGTAGAGAAGAAGAGTGCTCTTTTCTCTAAAGCAGAGTGTATTTCTTGTAAGGTGAGCTCGCGTTTGTTTCCCAGTCCTAAATGGAGTTGAGTCACAGGCAGTTTTTGGTCCTATGAGCAAGAGTTGTTTTCTGGTAAGAAGAGTCACTATTGCGCTCCAAATGCCATACACAGTGCAAATAGCACTCCCGTCTGTTCCCAGCAAGTACAGTGTATTGGACTGAATAGGTGCTACTGTTCTTGTCAGTTTTCTAAGCAGAGTTGAACTAGATATGACCCGTGTGTGTAGTAAAGCACAGTTCTTTTGTTCTGAGCAAGCTCACTGTTCGGACTCCATTGGAAACACAGTAGAGTAGAAGAGTGCTCTTTTATCAAAAGCAGAGTGTGTTTCTTGTAAGACTAGCTAGTGTTTGTTTCCCAGTCAGAAACGGAGTTGAATCCCACGCAGTTTCTGGTCCTGCAGGCAAGAGTTGTTTTCTGGTAAGAAGAGTCACTATTGCGTTCCCTTGCCATACACAGTGCAAATAGCACTCGCGTCTGTTCCCAGCAAGTACAGTGTATTGGACTGAAGAGGAGCTACTGTTCTTGTCAGTTTTCTATGCAGAGTTGAACTAGATATGGCCCATGTGTGTAGGAAGCACAGTTCTTTTGTTCTGAGCAAGCTCACTGTTCTGGCCCTATAGGAAACACAGAAGAGTAGAAGAGTGCTCTTTTCTCAAAAGCAGAGTGTGTTTCTTGTAGGGTGAGCTAGAGTTTGTTTCCCAGTCCTAAATGGAGTTGAATCACATGCAGTTTCTGGTACTACCAGCAAGAGTTGTTTTCTGGTAAGGAAAGTCACTATTGTGCTCCCTTTGCCATACACAGTGCAAATAGCACTCGCGTCTGTTCCCAGCACGTACAATGTATTGGACTGAAGTGGAGCTACTGTTCTTGTCAGTTTCCTAAGAAGAGTTGAACTAGATATGGTCCGTGTGTGTAGGAAGCACAGTTCTATTGTTGTGAGCAAGCTCACTGTTCTGGCCCTATAGGAAACACAGTAGAGTAGAAGAGTGCTCTTTTCTCAAAAGCACAGTGTGTTTCTTGTAAGGCTAGCTAGTGTTTGTTTCCCAGTCAGAAACGAAGTTGAATCCCATGCAGTTTCTGGTTCTACGAGCAAAAGTTGTTTTCTGGTAAGAAGAGTCACTATTGCGCTCCCATTGCCATACACAGTGCAAATAGCACTCGTGTCTGCTCCCAGCAAGTACAGTGTATTGGACTGAAGAGGAGATACTGTTCTTGTCAGTTTCCTAAGCAGAGTTGAACTAGATATGGCCCGTGTGTGTAGGAAGCACAGTTCTTTTTTTCTGAACAAGCTCACTGTTCGGACACCATAGGAAACACAGTAGAGTAGAAGAGTGATCTTTTCTCAAAAGCAGAGTGTGTTTCTTGTAAGGCGAGCTAGCATTCGTTTCCCAGTCATAAATGGAGTTGAATCCCATGCAGTTTCCGGTCCTACGAGCAAGAGTTGTTTTCTGGTAAGAAGAGTCACAATTATGCTCCCATTGTCATAAACAGGGCAAATAGCACGGGTGTCTGTTCCCAGCATGTACAGTGTATTGGACTGAGGAGGATCTACTGTTTTTGTCAGTTTCCTAAGCAGAGTTGAACTAGATATGGCCCGTGTGTGTAGGAAGCACAGTTCTTTTGTTCTAAGCAAGCTCACTCTTCTGGCCTTATAGGAAACACAGTAGAGTAGAAGAGTGCTCTTTTCTCAAAAGCAGAGTGTGTTCCTTGTAAGGCTAGCTAGTGTTTGTTTCCCAGTCAGAAACAAAGTTGAATCCCATGCAGTTTCTGGTCCTACGAGCAAGAGTTGTTTTCTGGTAAGAAGAGTCACTATTGCGCTCCCATTGCCATACACAGTGCAAATAGCACTCGCGTCTGTTCCCAGCAAGTACAGTGTATTGGACAGAAGAGGAGATAGTGTTCTTGTCAGTTTTCTAACCAGAGTTGAACTAGATATGACCCGTGTGTGTAGGAAGCACAGTTCTTTTGTTCTGAGCAAGCTCACTGTTCAGACCCCATAGGAAACACAGTAGAGTATAAGAGTGCTCTTTTCTCAAAAGCAGAGTGTGTTTCTTTTAAGGCGAGCTATCATTTGTTTCCCAGTCCTAAATGGCGTTGAATAACATGCAGTTTGTGGTCCAATGAGCAAGAGTTGTGTTCTGGTAAGGAAAGTCACTATTGTGCTCTCATTGCCATACACAGTGCAAATAGCACTCGCGTCTGTTCCCAGCAAGTACAGTGTATTGGACTGAAGAGGATCTACTGTTCTTGTCAGGTTCCTAAGCAGAGTTGAACTAGATATGGCCCGTGTGTGTAGGAAGCACAGTTCTTATGTTCTGAGCAAGCTCACTGTTCTGGCCCTATAGGAAACACAGTAGAGTAGAGGAGTGCTCTTTTCTCTAAAGCAGAGTGTATTTCTTGTAAGGTGAGCTCGCGATTGTTTCCCAGTCCTAAATGGAGTTGAGTCACAGGCAGTTTTTGGTCCTACGAGCAAGAGTTGTTTTCTGGTAAAAAGAGTCACTATTGTGCTCCAAATGCCATACACAGTGCAAATAGCACTCCCGTCTGTTCCCAGCAAGTACAGTGTATTGGACTGAATAGGAGCTACTGTTCTTGTCAGTTTCCTAAGCAGAGTTGAAATAGATATGGCCCGTGTGTAGGAAGCACAGTTCTTTTGTTCTGAGCAAGCTCACTGTTCTGGCCCTATAGGAAACACAGTAGAGTAGAAGAGTGCTCTTTTCTCTAAAGCAGAGTGTGTTTCTTGTAAGGCGAGCTAGCATTTGTTTCCCAGTCCTAAATGGAGTGAATTACATGCAGTTTCTGGTCCTAGGAGCAAGAGATGTTTTATGGTAAGAAGAGTCACTATTGCACTGCCATTGCCATCCACAGGACAAATAGCACTGGCGTCTCTTCCCAGCAAGTACAGTGTATTGGACTGAAGAGGAGCTACTGTTCTTGTCAGGTTCCTAAGCAGAGTTGAAATAAATATGGCCTGTGTGTGTAGGAAGCACAGTTATTATATTCTGAGCAAGCTCACTGTTCTGGCCCTATAGGAAACACAGTAGAGTTGAAGAGTGCTCTTTTCTCTAAAGTAGAGTGTATTTCTTGTAAGGCGAGCTCGCATTTGTTTCTAGTCCTAAATAGAATTGATTCACAGGCAGTTTTTGGACCTACGAGCAAGAGTTGTTTTCTGGTAAGAAGAGTCACTATTGCGCTCCAAATGCCATACACAGTGCAAATAGCACTCGCGTCTGTTCCCAGCAAGTACAGTGTATTGGACTGAATAGGAGCTACTGTTCTTGTCAGTTTCCTAAGCAGAGTTGAACTAGACATGGCCCGTGTGTAGGAAGCACAGTTCTTTTGTTCTGAGCAAGCTCACTGTTCTGGCCCTATAGGAAACACTGTAGAGTAGAAGAGTGCTCTTTTCTCTAAAGCAGAGTTTGTTTCTTGTAAGGCGAGGTAGCGTTTGTTTCCCAGTCCCAAATGGAGTTGAATCACATGCAGTTTCTGGTCCTATGAGCAAGAGTTGTTTTATGGTAAGAAGAGTCACTATTGCACTGCCATTGCCATACACAGGACAAATAGCATTGGCATGTGTTCCCAGCAAGTACAGTGTATTGAACTGAACAGGATCTACTGTTCTTGTCAGGTTCCTAAGCAGAATTGAACTATTATGGCCATGTGTGTAGGAAGCACAGTTCTTTTGTTCTGAGCAAGCTCACTGTTCGGACCCCATAGGAAACACAGTAGAGTAGAAGGGTGCTCTATTCTCAAAAGCAGAGTGTGTTTCTTGTAAGGCGATCTAGCGTTTGTTTCCCAGTCCTAAATGGAGTTGAATCACATGCAGTTTCTGGTCCTACAAGCAAGAGTTGTTTTCTGGTAAGGAAAGTCACTATTGCGTTCCCATTGCCATACACAGTGCAAATAGCACTCGCGTCTGTTCCCAGCAAGTACAGTGTATCAGACTGAAGAGGAGCTACTGTTCTCTTCAGTTTCCTAAGCAGAGTTGAACTAGATATGGCCCGTGTGTGTAGGAAGCACAGTTCTTATGTTCTGAGCAAGCTCACTGTTCTGGCCCTATAGGAAACACAGTAGAGTAGATGAGTGCTCTTTTCTCTAAAGCAGAGTGTGTTTCTTGTAAGGCGAGATATGGTTTGTTTCCCAGTCCTAAATGGAGTTGAATCACATGCAGTTTCTGGTCCTATGAACAAGAGTTGTTTTCTGCTAAGGAAAGTAACATTGTGCTCCCATTGCCATACACAGTGCAAATAGCACTCGCGTCTGTTCCCAGCAAGTACAGTGTATTGGACTGAAGAGGATCTACTGTTCTTGTCAGGTTCTTAAGCAGAGTTGAAATAGATATGGCCCGTGTGTGTAGGAAGCACAGTTCTTTTGTTCTGAGCAAGCTCACTCTTTGGACGCCATAGGAAACACAGTAGCGTAGAAGAGTACTCTTTTTTCTAAAGCAGAGTGTTTTTCTTTTAAGGCGAGCTAGCTTTTGTTTCCCAGTCCTAAATGGAGTGGAATCACATGCAGTTTCAGTTCCTATGAGCAAGAGTTGTTTTATGGTAAGAATAGTCACTATTGCGCTGCCATTGCCATACACAGGACAAATAGCACTGGCGTCTATTCCAAGCAAGTACACTGTATTGGACTGAAGAGGATCTCCTGTTCTTGTCAGGTTCCTAAGCAGAATTGAACTAGATATGGCCGTGTGTGTAGGAAGCACAGTTCTTTTGTTCTGAGCAAGCTCACTGTTCGGACCCCATAAGAAACACAGTAGAGTAGAAGAGTGCTCTTTTCTCAAAAGCAGAGTGTGTTTCTTGTAAGGCGAGCTAGCGTTTGTTTCCCAGTCCTAAATGGAGTTGAATCACATACAGTTTCTGATCCTACGAACAAGAGTTGTTTTCTGGTAAGGAAAGTCACATTGTGCTCCCATTGCCATACACAGTGCAAATAGCACTCGCGTCTGTTCCCAGCAAGTACAGTTTATTGCACTGAATAGGTGCTACTGTTCTTGTCAGTTTCCTATGCAGAGTTGAACTAGATATTATCTGTGTGTGTAGGAAGCACAGTTCATTTGATCTTAGCAAGCAACTGTTCTTGCACTATAGGAAACACAGTAGAGTAGAAGAGTGCTCTTTTCTAAAAAGCAGAGTGTGTTTTTGTAAGGCGAGCTAGCATTTGTTTCCCAGTCCTAAATGGCGTTGAATCACATGCAGTTTCTACTCCTACGAGCAAGAGTTGTTTTCTGGTAAGGAAGTCACTGTTGCGCTCCCATTGCCATACACAGTGCAAATAGCACTGGCGTCTGATCACAGCAAGTACAGTGTATTGGACTGAAGAGGATCTACTGTTCTTGTCAGGTTCCTAAGCAGAATTGAACTAGATATGGCCATGTGTGTAGGAAGCACAGTTCTTTTGTTCCTAGCAAGCTCACTGTTTGGACCCCACATGAAACACAGTAGAGTGGAAGAGTGCTCTTTTCTCTAAAGCAGAGTGTGTTTCTTATAAGGTGAGCTAGCTTTTGTTTGCCAGTCCTAAATGGAGTTGAATCCCATGCAGTTTCTGGTCCTAAGAGCAAGAGTTGTTTTCTGGTAAGGAAAGTCACTATTGTGCTCCCATTGCCATACACAGTGCAAATAGCACTCGCGTCTGTTCCCAGCAAGTACAGTGTATTGGAGTGAAGAGGAGCTACTGTTCTTCTCAGTTTTCTAAGCAGAGTTGAACTACATATGGTCCGTGTGTGTAGGAAGCACAGTTCTGTTGTTCTGACCAAGCTCACTGTTTGGACCCCATAGGAAACACAGTAGAGTAGAAGAGTCCTCTTTTTTCTAAAGCAGAGTCTGTTTCTTGTAATGCGAGCAAGCGTTAGTTTCCCAGTCCTAAACGGAGTGGAATCACATGCAGTTTCTGGTCCTACGAGCAAGCGTTGTTTTATGGTAAGAATAATCACTATTGCGCTGCCATTGCCATACACAGGACAAATAGGACTGGCGTCTGTTCTCAGCAAGTACAGTGTATTGGACGGAAGAGGATCTACTGTTCTTGTCAGGTTCCTAAACAGAATTGATCTAGATATGGCCATGTGTGTAGGAAGCACAGTTTTTTTGTTCTGAGCAAGCTCATTGTTCCCACCCCATAGGAAACACAGTAGAGTAGAAGAGTGCTCTTTTCTCAAAAGCAGAGTGTGTTTCTTGTAAGGGGGGCTAGCGTTTGTTTCCCAGTCCTAAATGGAGTTGAATCACATGCAGTTTCTGGTCCTACAAACAAGAGTTGTTTTCTGGTAAGGAAAGTCACTGTTGCGCTCCCATTGCCATACACAGTGCAAATAGCACTCCTGTCTGTTCCCAGCAAGTACAGTGTATTGGACTGAAGAGGATCTACTGTTCTTGTCAGGTTCCTAAGCAGAGTTGAAATAGATATGGCCCGTGTGTGTAGAAAGCACAGTTATTATGTTCTGAGCAAGCTCACAGTTCTGGCCCTATAGGAAAAAAGGTAGAGTTGAAGAGTGCTTTTTCTCTAAAGTAGAGTGTATTTCTTGTAAGGCGAGCTTGCATTTGTTTCCCAGTCTTAAATAGAGTTGAGTCACAGTCAGTTTTTGGTTCTACGAGCAAGAGTTGTTTTCTGGTAAGAAGAGTCACTATTGCGCTCCAAATGCCATACACACTGCAAATAGCACTCGCGTCTGTTCCCAGCAAGTACAGTTATCGGACTGAAGAGGAGCTACTGTTCTTGTCAGTTTCCTAAGCAGAGTTGAACTAGATATGGCCCGTGTGTGTAGGAAGCACAGTTCTTATGTTCTGAGCAAGCTCACTGTCCTGGCACTACAGGAAACACAGTAGAGTAGATGAGTGCTCTTTTCTCTAAAGCAGAGTGTGTTTCTTGTAGGGCAAGCTATCGTTTGTTTCCCAGTCCTAAATGGAGTTGAATCACATGCAGTTTCTGGTCCTACGAACAAGAGTTGTTTTCTGGTAATGAAAGTCACATTGTGCTCCCATTGCCATACACAGTGCAAATAGCACTCCCGTCTGTCCCCAGAAAGTACAGTGTATTGCACTGAATAGGTGCAATTGTTCTTGTCAGTTTCCTAAGTAGAGTTGAACTAGATATTATCCGTGTGTGTAGGAAGCACAGTTCTTTTGTTCTGAGCAAGCTCACTGTTTGGACCCCATAGGAAACACAGTAGAGTAGAAGAGTGCTCTTTTCTCTAAAGCAGAGTGTGTTTCTTGTAAGGCGAGCTAGAGTTTGTTTCGCAGTCCTAAATGGAGTTGAAACCCATGCAGTTTATGGTACTATGAGCAAGAATTGTTTTCTGGTAAGAAGAGTCACTATCGCGTGGCCATTGCCATACACAGGACAAATAGCACTGGCGTCTGTTCGCAGCAAGTACAGTGTATTGGACTGAAGAGGATCTACTGTTCTTGTCAGGGTCCTAAGCAGAATTGAACTAGATATGGCCATGTGCGTAGGAAGCACAGTTCTTTTGTTCTGAGCAAGCTCATTGTTCGGACCCCATAGGAAACACAGTAGAGAAGAAGAGTGCTCTTTTCTCAAAAGCAGAGTGTGTTTTTTGTAAGGCAAGCTAGCGTTTGTTTCTCAGTCCTAAATAGAGTTGAATACATGCAGTTTCTGGTCCTACGAGCAAGAGTTGTGTTCTGGTAAGGAAAGTCACTATTGCGCTCCCATTGCCATATACAGTGCAAATAGCACTCCCGTCTGTTCCCAGCAAGTACAGTGTATTGGACTGAAGAGGAGCTACTGTTCTTGTCAGGTTCATAAGCAGAGTTGAACTAGATATGGCCCGTGTGTCTAGGAAGCACAGTTCATTTGTTCTGAGCAAGCTCACTGTTCTGGCCCTATAGGAAACACAGTAGAGTAGAAGAGTGCTCTTTTCTCAAAAGCAGAGTGGTTTTTGTAAGGCGAGCTAGCGTTTGTTTCCTAGTCCTAAATGGAGTTGAATCACATGCAGTTTCTGGTCTTACGAACAAGAGTTGTTTTCTGGTAAGGAAAGTCACTATTGCGCTCCTATTGCCATACACAGTGCAAATAGCACTCGCGTCTGTTCCCAGCAATTACAGTGTATCGGACTGAAGAGGAGCTACTGTTCTTGTCAGTTTCCTAAATAGAGTTGAACTAGATATGGTCCGTGTGTGTAGGAAGCACAGTTCTTTTGTTCTGAGCAAGCTCACTGTTTGGACTCCTAGGAAACACAGTGGAGTAGAAGAGTGCTCTTTTCTCTAAAGCAGAGTGTTTTTCGTGTAAGGCGAGCTAGCATTTGTTTCCCAGTCCTAAATGGCGTTGAATCACATGCAGTTTGTGGTCCGACGAGCAAGAGTTGTTTTCTGGTAAGGAAAGTCACTATTGTGTTCTCATTGCCATACACAGTGCAAATAGCACTCGCGTCTGTTCCCAGCAAGTACAGTGTATTGGACTGAAGAGGAGCTACTGTTCTTCTCAGTTTCCTATGCAGAGTTGAACTAGATATTATCTGTGTGTGTAGGAAGCACAGTTCATTTGATCTGAGCAAGCTCACTGTTCTTGCCCTTTAGGAAACACAGTAGAGTAGAAGAGTGCTCTTTTCGCAAAAGCAGAGTGTGTTTTTGTAAGGCGAGCTAGCATTTGTTTCCCAGTCCTAAATGGTGTTGAATCACATGCAGTTTCTATTCCTACGAGCAAGAGTTGTTTTCTGGTAAGGAAAGTCACTATTGCGTTCTCATTGCCATACACAGTGCAAATAGCACTGGCGTCTGATCGCAGCAAGTACAGTGTATTGGACTGAAGAGGATCTACTGTTCTTGAAGGTTCCTAAGCAGAATTGAACTAGATATGGCCGTGTGTGTAGTAAGCACAGTTCTTTTGTTCTGAGCAAGCTCACTGGACCCCATAGGAAACACAGTAGAGTAGAAGAGTGCTCTTTTCTCTAAAGCAGAGTGTGTTTCTTGTAAGGCGAGCTCGCGTTTGTTTCCCAGTCCTAAATGGAGTTGACACAGGCAGTTTTTGGTACTACCAGCAAGAGTTGTTTTCTAGTAAGAAGAGTCACTATTGCGCTCCAAATGCCATACACAGTGCAAATAGCACTCGCGTCTGTTCCCAGCAAGTACACTGTATTGGACAGAAGAGGAGCTACTGTTCTTGTCAGTTTCCTAAACAGAGTTGAACTAGATATGCTCCGTGTGTGTAGGAAGCACAGTTCTTTTGTTCTGAGCAAGCTCACTGTTTGGACCCCATAGGAAACACAGTAGAGTAGAAGAGTGCTCTTTCCTCTAAAGCAGAGTGTGTTTCTTGTAAGGCGAGCTAGCGTTTGTATCCCAGTCCTAAGTTAAGTGGAATCACATGCAGTTTCTGGTCCTACGAGCATGAGTTGTTTTATGGTAAGAATAGTCACTATTGCGCTCCCTTTGCCATACAAAGGACCAATAGCACATGCGTCTGTTCCAAAAAAGTACACTGTATTGGACTGAATAGGATCTACTGTTTTGTCAGTTTCCTAAACAGAGTTGAACTAGATATGCTCCGTGTGTGTAGGAAGCACAGTTCTTTTGTTCTGAGCAAGCTCACTGTTTGGACCCCATATGAAACACAGTAGAGTAGAAGAGTGCTCTTTTCTTTAAAGCAGAGTGTGTTTCTTATAAGGTGAGCTAGCTTTTGTTTGCCTGTCCTAAATGGAGTTGAATCCCATGCAGTTTCTGGTCCTAAGAGCAAGAGTTGTTTTCTGGTAAGGAAAGTCACTATTGTGCTCCCATTGCCATACACAGTACAAATAGCACACGCGTCTGTTCCCAGGAATTACAGTATATCGGACTGAAGAGGAGCTACTGTTCTTGTCAGTTTCCTAAGCAGAGTTGAACTAGATATAACCCGTGTGTGTAGGAAGCACAGTTCCTATGTTCTGAGCAAGCTCAATGTTCTGGCCCTATAGGAAACACAGTAGAGTAGATGAGTGCTCTTTTATCTAAAGCAGAGTGTGTTTCTTGTAAGGCAAGCTAGCGTTTGTTTCCTAGTCCTAAGTGGAGTTGAATCACATGCAGTTTCTGGTCCTACGAACAAGAGTTGTTTTCTGGTAAGGAAAGTCACATTGTGCTCCCATTGCCATACACAGTGCAAATAGCACTCGCGTCTGTTCCCAGCAAGTACAGTGTATTGAAGTGAAGAGGAGCTACTGTTCTTGTCAGTTTCCTAAGCAGAGTTGAACTAGATATGGTCCATGTGTGTAGGAAGCACAGTTCTTTTGTTCTGAGCAAGCTCACTGTTCGGACACCATAGGAAACACAGTAGAATAGAAGAGTGCTCTTTTCTCAAAAGCAGAGTGTGTTTCTTATAAGGCGAGCTAGCGTTTGTTTCCCAGTCCTAAATGGAGTTGAATCACATGCAGTTTCTGGTCCTACGAACAAGAGTTGTTTTCTGGTAAGGAAAGTCACATTGTGCTCCCATTGCCATACACAGTGCAAATAGCACTCGCATCTGTTCCCAGCAAATACAGTGTATTGCAGTGAATAGGTGCTACAATTCTTGTCAGTTTCCTATGCAGAGTTGAACTAGATATTATCCGTGTGTGTAGGAAGCACAGTTCTTTTGTTCTGATCAAGCTCACTGTTTGGACCCTATAGGAAAAACAGTAGAGTAGAAGAGTGCTCTTTTCTCTAAAGCAGAGTGTGTTTCTTGTAAGGCGAGCTAGCATTTTTTTCCCAGTCCTAAATGGAGTTGAATCCCATGCAGTTTCTGGTCCTAAGAGCAAGAGTTGTTTTCTGGTAAGGAAAGTCACTATTGTGCTCCCATTGCCATACACAGTGCAAATAGAACTCGCGTCTGTTCCCAGCAAGTACAGTGTATTGGAGTGAAGAGGAGCTACTGTTCTTCTCAGTTTCCTAAGCAGAGTTGAACTAGATATGTCCCGTGTGTCTAGGAAGCACAGTTATTATGTTCTGAGCAAGCTCAATGTTCTGGCCCTATAGAAAACACAGTAGAGTAGAAGAGTGCTCTTTTCTCTAAAGCAGAGTGTGTTTCTTGTATGGCGAGCCTGCGTTTGTTTCCCAGTCCTAAATGGAGTTGAGTCACAGGCAGTTTTTGGTACTACCAGTAAGAGTTGTTTTCTGGTAAGGAAAGTCACATTGTGCTCCCATTGCCATACACAGTGCAAATAGCACTCGCGTCTGATCCCAGCAAATACAGTGTATTGCACTGAATAGGTGCTACTGTTCTTGTCAGTTTTTTAAGCAGAGTTGAACTAGATATGGCCCGTGTGTGTAGGAAGCACAGTTCATATGTTCTGAGCAAGCTCACTGATCTGGCCCTATAGGAACACAGTAGAGTAGATGAGTGCTCTTTTATCTAAAGCAGAGTGTGTTTGTTGTAAGGCGAGGTAGCGTTTGTATCCTAGTCCTAAATGGAGTTGAATCACATGCAGTTTCTGGTCCTACGAACAGGAGTTGTTTTCTGGTAAGGAAAGTCACATTGTGCTCCCATTGCCATATACAATGCAAATAGCACTCGCGTCTGTTCCCAGCAAGTACAGTGTATTGAAGTGAAGAGGAGCTACTGTTCTTCTCAGTTTCCTAAGCAGAGTTGAACTAGATATGGCCCATGTGTCTAGGAAGCACAGTTATTATGTTCTGAGCAAACTCACTGTTTTTGGGCCCCATAGGAAACACAGTAGAGTAGATGAGTGCTCTTTTATCTAAAGCAGAGTGTGTTTCTTGTAAGGCGAGCTAGCGTTTGTTTCCTAGTCCTAAATGGAGTTGAATCACAGGCAATTTCTGGTCCTACGAACAAGAGTTGTTTTCTGGTAAGGAAAGTCACATTGTGCTCCCATTGCCATGCACAGTGCAAATAGCCCTCGTGTCTGTTCCCAGCAAGTACAGTGTATTGAAGTGAAGAGGAGCTACTGTTCTTCTCAGTTTCCTAAGCAGAGTTGAACTAGATATGGCCCATGTGTCTAGGAAGCACAGTTATTAGGTTCTGAGCAAGCTCACTGTTTTTGGGCCCCATAGGAAACACAGTAGAGTAGAAGAGTGCTCTTTCCTCTAAAGAAGAGTGTGTTTCTTGTAAGGCGAGCTAGCGTTTGTTTCCCAGTCCTAAATGGAGTTGAATCACATGCAGTTTCTGGTCCTATGAGCATGAGTTGTTTTATGGTAAGAATAGTCACTATTGCGCTCCCATTGCCATACACAGGACCAATAGCACATGTGTCTGTTCCAAGCAAGTACAGTGTATTGGACTGAATAGGATCTACTGTTCTTGTCAGGTTCCTAAGCAGAATTGAAGTAGATATGGCCATGTGTGTAGGAAGCACAGTTCTTTTGTTCTGAGCAAGCTCACTGTTTGGACCACATAAGAAACATAGTAGAGTAGAAGTGTACTCTTTTTTAAAAGCAGAGTGTGTTTCTTGTAAGGCGAGCTAGCGTTTGTTTCCCAGTCCTAAATGGAGTTGAATCACATGCAGTTTCTGGTCCTACGAGCAAGAGTTGTTTTCTGGTAAGGAAAGTCACCATTGTGCTCCCATTGCCATACACAGTACAAATAGCACTCGCGTCTGTTCCCAGGAATTACAGTGTATCAGACTGAAGAGGAGCTACTGTTCTTGTCAGTTTCCTAAGCAGAGTTGAACTAGATATGGCCCGTGTGTGTAGGAAGCACAGTTCTTATGTTCTGAGCAAGATCACTCTTCTGGCCCTATAGGAAACACAGTAGAGTAGATGAGTGCTCTTTTATCTAAAGCAGAGTGTGTTTCTGGTAACGCGAGCTAGCTTTTGTTTCCCAGTCCTAAATGGAGTTGAATCCCATGCAGTTTCTGGTCCTAAGAGCAAGATTTGTTTTCTGGTAAGAAGAGTCACTATTATGCTCCAAATGCCATACACAGTGCAAATAGCACTCGCGTCTGTTCCCAGCAAGTACAGTGTATTGGACTGAATAGGAGCTACTGTTCTTGTCAGTTTCCTAAGCAGAGTTGAACTAGATATGGCCCGTGTGTATGAAGCACAGTTCTTTTGTTCTGAGCAAGCTCACTGTTCTGGCCCTATAGGAAACACAGTAGAGTAGAAGAGTGCTCTTTTCTCTAAAGCAGAGTGTGTTTCTTGTAAGGCGAGCTGGCGTTTGTTTCCCAGTCCTAAATGGAGTTGAATCACATGCAGTTTCTGGTCCTACGAGCAAGAGTTGTTTTCTGGTAAGGAAAGTCACTATTGCGCTCCCATTGCCATACACAGTACAAATAGCACTCGCGTCTGTTCCCAGGAAGTACAGTGTATTGGACTGAAGAGGATCTACTGTTCTTGTCAGTTTCCTAAGCAGAGTTGAACTAGATATGACCCGTGTGTGTAGGAAGCACAGTTCTTATGTTCTGAGCAAGATCACTGTTCTTGCCCTATAGGAAACACAGTAGAGTAGATGAGGGCTCTTTTATCTAAAGCAGAGTGTGTTTCTTGTAAGGCAAGCTAGCGTTTGTTTGCTAGTCCTAAATGGAGTTGAATCACATGCAGTTTCTGGTCCTACGAACAAGAGTTGTTTTCTGGTAAGGAAAGTCACATTGTGCTCCCATTGCCATGCACAGTGCAAATAGCACTCGCGTCTGTTCCCAGCAAATACAGTGTATTGCACTGAATAGGTGCTACTGTTCTTGTCAGTTTCCTATGCAGAGTTGAACTAGATATTATCCGTGTGTGTAGGAAGCACAGTTCTTTTGTTCTGAGCAAGCTCACTGTTTGGACCCTATAGGAAACACAGTAGAGTAGAAGAGTGCTCTTTTCTCTAAAGCAGAGTGTGTTTCTTGTAAGGCAAGCTAGCGTTTGTTTCGTAGACCTAAATGGAGTTGAAACCCATGCAGTTTCTGGTACTACGATCAAGAGTTGTTTTCTGGTAAGAAGAGTCACTATTGCGCTGCCATTGCCATACACAGGACAAATAGCACTGGCGTCTGATCGCAGCAAGTACACTGTATTGGACTGAAGAGGATCTACTGTTCTTGTCAGATTCTTTAGCAGAATTGAACTAGATATGGCCGTGTGTGTAGGAAGCACAGTTCTTTTGTTCTGAGCAAGCTCACTGTTCGGACCCCATAGGAAACACAGTAGAGGAGAAGAGTGCTCTTTTCTCAAAAGCAGAGTGTGTTTTTTGTAAGGCAAGCTAGCGTTTGTTTCCCAGTCCTGAATGGAGTTGAATCACATGCAGTTTCTGGTCCTACGAGCAAGAGTTGTTTTCTGGTAAGGAAAGTCACTGTTGCGCTCCCATTGCATTACACAGTGCAAATAGCACTCCGGTCTGTTCCCAGCAATTAAAGTGTATTGGACTGAAGAGGAGCTACTGTTCTTCTCAGTTTCCTAAGCAGAGTTGAACTAGATATGGCCCGTGTGTCTAGGAAGCACAGTTCATTTGATCTGAGCAAGCTCACTGTTCTGGCCCTATAGGAAACACTTTAGAGTAGAAGAGTGCTATTTTCTCTAAAGCAGAGTGTGTTACTTGTAAGGCGAGCTAGCATTTGTTTCCCAGTCCTAAATGGCATTGAATCACATGCAGTTTCTGGTCCTACGAGCAAGAGTTGTTTTCTGGTAAGGAAAGTCACTATTGCGTTCTCATTGCCATACACAGTGCAAATAGCACTCGAGTCTGTTCCCAGGAATTACAGTGTATTGGACTGAATAGGATCTACTGTTCTTGTCAGTTTCCTAAGCAGAGTTGAACTAGATATGGTCCGTGTGTGTAGGAAGCACAGTTCTTTTGTTCTGAGCAAGCTCACTGTTTGGACCCCATCGGAAACACAGTAGAGTAGAAGAGTGCTCTTTTCTCAAAAGCAGAGTGTATTTCTTGTAAGGAGAGCTACCGTTTGTTTCCCATTCCTAAATGGAGTTGAATCACATGCAATTTCTGGTCCTATGAGCAAGAGTTGTTTTCTGTTAAGGAAAGTCACCATTGTGCTCCCATTGCCATACACAGTGCAAATAGCACTCACGTCTGTTCCCAGCAAGTACAGTGTATTGGACTGAAGAGGAGCTACTGTTCTTGTCAGTTTCCTAAGCAGAGTTGAACTAGATATGGTCCGTGTGTGTAGGAAGCACAGTTCTTTTGTTCTGAGCAAGATCACTGTTTGGACCCCATAGGAAACACAGTAGAGTAGAAGAGTGCTCTTTCCTCTAAAGCAGAGTGTGTTTCTTGTAAGGCGAGCTAGCATTTGTATCCCAGTCCTAAATGGAATTGAATCACATGCAGTTTCTGGTCCTATGAGCATGAGTTGTTTTATGGTAAGAATAGTCACTATTCCGCTCCCATTGATATACACAGGACCAATAGCACATGCGTCTGTTCCCAGCAAGTACAGTGTATTGGACTGAATAGGATCTACTGTTCTTGTCAGGTTCCTAAGCAGAATTGAACTAGATATGGCCGTGAGTGTAGGAAGCACAGTTCTTTTGTTCTGAGCAAGCTCACTGTTCGGACCCCATAAGAAACACAGTAGAGTAGAAGAGTGCTCTTTTCTCAAAAGCAGAGTGTGTTTCTTGTAAGTCGAGCTAGCGTTTGTTTCCCAGTCCTAAATGGAGTTGAATCACATGCAGTTTCTGGTCCTAAGAGCAAGAGTTGTTTTCTGGTAAGGAAAGTCACTATTGCGCTCCCATTGCCATACACAGTACAAATAGCACTCGCGTCTGTTCCCAGGAATTACAGTGTATCGGACTGAAGAGGAGCTACTGTTCTTGTCAGTTTCCTAAGCAGAGTTGAACTAGATATGGCCCGTGTGTGTAGGAAGCACAGTTCTTATGTTCTGAGCAAGCTCACTGTTCTGGCCCCATAGGAAACACAGTAGAGTAGAAGAGTGCTCTTTTCTCTAAAGCAGAGTGTGTTTCTTGTAAGGCGAGCTAGCGTTTGTTTCCTAGTCCTAAATGGAGTTGAATCACATGCAGTTTCTGTTCCTAAAAACAAGAGTTGTTTTCTGGTAAGGAAAGCCACATTGTGCTCCCATTGCCATACACAGTGCAAATAGCACTCGCGTCTGTTCCCAGGAAATACAGTGTATTGCCCTGAATAGGTGCTACTGTTCTTGTCAGTTTCCTATGCAGAGTTGAACTAGATATTATCCGTGTGTGTAGGAAGCACAGTTCTTTTGTTCTGAGCAAGCTCACTGTTTGGACCCTATAGGAAACACAGTAGAGTAGAAGAGTGCTCTTTTCTCTAAAGCAGAGTGTGTTTCTTTTAAGGTGAGCTAGCGTTTGTTTCATAGTCCTAAATGGAGTTGAAACCCATGCCGTTTCTGGTACTACGAGCAAGAGTTGTTTTCTGGTAAGAAGAGTCACTATTGCGCTTCTATTGCCATACACAGGACAAATAGCACTGGTGTCTGATCGCAGCAAGTACAGTGTATTGGACTGAAGAGGATCTACTGTTCTTGTCAGGTTCCTAAGCAGAAATGAACTAGTAATGGCCGTGTGTGTAGGAAACACAGTTCTTTTGTTCTGAGCAAGCTCACTGTTCGGACCCCATAGGAAACACAGTAGAGGAGAAGAGTGCTCTTTTCTCAAAAGCAGAGTGTGTTTTTTGTAAGGCAAGCTAGCGTTTGTTTCCCAGTCCTAAATGGAGTTGAATCACATGCAGTTTCAGGTCCTATGAGCAAGAGATGTTTTCTGGTAAGAAAAGTCACTATTGCGCTCTTATTGCCATACACATTGCAAATAGCACTCGCGTCTGTGCCCAGCAAGTACATTGTATCGGACTGAAAAGGAGCTACTGTTCTTGTCAGTTTCCTAAGCAGAGTTGAACTAGATATGGTCCATGTGTGTAGGAAGGACAGTTCTTTTGTTCTGAGCAAGCTCACTGTTCAGACCCCATAGGAAACAGAGTAGAATAGAAGAGTGCTCTTTTCTCAAAAGCAGAGTGTGTTTCTTGTAAGGCAAGCTAGCGTTTGTTTCCCAGTCCTAAAAAGAGTTGAATCACATGCAGTTTCTGGTCCTACGAGCAACAGTTGTTTTCTGGTATGGAAAGTCACTTTTGTGCTCCCATTGCCATACACAGTGCAAATAGCACTTTCGTCTGTTCCCAGAAATTACAGTGTATTGGACTGAAGAGGAGCTACTGTTCTTGTCAGTTTCCTAAGCAGAGTTGAACTAGATATGGCCCGTGTGTCTAGGAAGCACAGTTCATTTGATCTGAGCAAGCTCACTGTTCTGGCCCAATAGGAAACACAGTAGAGTAGAAGAGTGCTCTTTTCACAAAAGCAGAGTGTGTTTTTGTAAGGCGAGCTAGCATTATTTTCCCAGTCCTAAATGTCGTTGAATCACATGCAGTTTGTGGTCCTACGAGCAAGAGTTGTTTTCTGGTAAGGAAAGTCACTATTGCGTTCTCATTGCCAAACACAGTGCAAATAGCACTCGCGTCTGTTCCCAGCAAGTTCAGTGTATTGGACTGAAGAGGAGCTACTGTTCTTGTCAGTTTCCTAAGCAGAGTTGAACTACATATGGTCCGTGTGTGTAGGAAGCACAGTTCTTTTGTTCTGAGCAAGCTCACTGTTTGGACCACATAGGAAACACAGTAGAGTAGAAGAGTGCTCTTTTCTCTAAAGCAGAGTGTGTTACTTGTAAGGCGAGCTAGCTTTTGTTTCCCAGTCCTAAATGGAGTTGAATCCCATGCAGTTTCTGGTCCTAAGAGCAAGAGTTGTTTTCTGGTAAGGAAAGTCACTATTGTGCTCCCATTGCCATACACAGTGCAAATAGCACTCGCGTCTTTTCCCAGCAAGTACAGTGTATTGGAGTGAAGAGGAGCTACTGTTCTTCTCATTTTCCTAAGCAGAGTTGAACTAGATATGTCCCGTGTGTCTAGGAAGCACAGTTATTATGTTCTGTGCAAGCTCAATGTTCTGGCCCTATAGGAAACACAGTAGAGTAGAAGAGTGCTCTTTTCTCTAAAGCAGAGTGTGTTTCTTGTAAGGCAAGCTCGCGTTTGTTTCCCAGTCCTAAATGGAGTTGAGTCACAGGCAGTTTTTGGTACTACCAGCAAGAGTTGTTTTCTGGTAAGAAGAGTCACTATTGCGATCCAAATGCCATACACACTGCAAATAGCACTCGCGTCTGTTCCCAGCAAGTACAGTGTATTGGACTGTATAGGAGCTACTGTTCTTGTCAGTTTCCTAAGCAGAGTTGAACTAGATATGGCCCGTGTATAGGAAGCACAGTTCTTTTGTTCTGAGCAAGCTCACTGTTCTGGCCCTATAGGAAACACAGTAGAGTAGAAGAATGCTCTTTTCTCTAAAGCAGAGCGTGTTTCATGTAATGCGAGCTAGCGTTTGTTTCCCAGTTATAAATAGTGTTGAATCACATGCAGTTTCTGGTCTTATGAGCAAGAGTTGTTTTCTGGTAAGGAAAGTCACTATATTGCTCCCATTGCCATACACAGTGCAAATTGCACTCCCGTCTGTTCCCAGCAAGTACAGTGTATTGGACTGAAGAGGAGCTACTATTCTTCTCAGTTTCCTAAGCAGAGTTGAACTAGATATGGCCGTGTGTCTAGGAAGCACAGTTCATTTGTTCTGAGCAACCTCACTGTTCTGGCCCTATAGGAAACACAGTAGAGTAGAAGAGTGCTCTTTTCTCAAAAGCAGAGTGTGTTTCTTGTAAGGCGAGCTAGAGTTTGTTTCCCAGTCCTAAATGGAGTTGAATCACATGCAGTTTTTTGTCCTACGAGGAAGAGTTGTTTTCTGGTAAGACAAGTCACTGTTGTGCTCCAATTGCCATACACAGTGCAAATAGCACTCGAGTCTGTTCTCAGCAAGTACAGTGTATCGGACTGAAGAGGACCTACTGTTCTTGTCAGTTTCCTAAGCAGAGTTGAACTAGATATGGCCCGTGTGTGTAGGAAGCACAGTTATTATGTTCTGAGCAAGCTCACTGTTCTAGCCCTATAGGAAACACTGTAGAGTAGAAGAGTGCTCTTTTCTCTAAAGCAGAGTGTGTTTCTTGTAAGGCGTGCTCGCATTTGTTTCCAAGTCTTAAATGTAGTTGAGTCACATGCAGTTTTTGGTCCTACGAGAAAGAGTTGTTTTCTGGAAAGAAGAGTCACTATTGTGCTCCAAATGCCATACACAGTGCAAAAAGCACTCGCGTCTGTTCCCAGCAAGTACAGTTTATTGGACTTAATAGGAGCTATTGTTCTTGACAGTTTCCTAAGCAGAGTTTAACTAGATATGGTCCATGTGTGTAGGAAGCACAGTTCTTTTGTTCTGAGAAAGCTCACTGTTTGGACCCCACAGGAAACACAGTAGAGTAGAAGAGTGCTCTTTTCTCAAAAGCAGAGTGTGTTTCTTGTAAGGCGAGCTAGCGTTTGTTTCCCAGTCCTAAATGGAGTTGAATCACATGCAGTTTCTGGTCCTACGAACAAGAGTTGTTTTCTGGTAAGGAAAGTCACTATTGCGCTCCTATTGCCATACACAGTGCAAATAGCACTCGCGTCTGTTCCCAGCAATTACAGTGTATCGGACTGAAGAGGAGCTACTGTTCTTGTCAGTTTCCTAAATAGAGTTGAACTAGATATGGTCCGTGTGTGTAGGAAGCACAGTTCTTTTGTTCTGAGCAAGCTCACTGTTTGGACTCCTAGGAAACACAGAGGAGTAGAAGAGTGCTCTTTTCTCTAAAGCAGAGTGTTTTTCGTGTAAGGCGAGCTAGCATTTGTTTCCCAGTCCTAAATGGCGTTGAATCACATGCAGTTTGTGGTCCGACGAGCAAGAGTTGTTTTCTGGTAAGGAAAGTCACTATTGTGTTCTCATTGCCATACACAGTGCAAATAGCACTCGCGTCTGTTCCCAGCAAGTACAGTGTATTGGACTGAAGAGGAGCTACTGTTCTTCTCAGTTTCCTATGCAGAGTTGAACTAGATATTATCTGTGTGTGTAGGAAGCACAGTTCATTTGATCTGAGCAAGCTCACTGTTCTTGCCCTTTAGGAAACACAGTAGAGTAGAAGAGTGCTCTTTTCGCAAAAGCAGAGTGTGTTTTTGTAAGGCGAGCTAGCATTTGTTTCCCAGTCCTAAATGGTGTTGAATCACATGCAGTTTCTATTCCTACGAGCAAGAGTTGTTTTCTGGTAAGGAGAGTCACTATTGCGTTCTCATTGCCATACACAGTGCAAATAGCACTGGCGTCTGATCGCAGCAAGTACAGTGTATTGGACTGAAGAGGATCTACTGTTCTTGAAGGTTCCTAAGCAGAATTGAACTAGATATGGCCGTGTGTGTAGTAAGCACAGTTCTTTTGTTCTGAGCAAGCTCACTGTTTGGACCCCATAGGAAACACAGTAGAGTAGAAGAGTGCTCTTTTCTCTAAAGCAGAGTGTGTTTCTTGTAAGGCGAGCTCGCGTTTGTTTCCCAGTCCTAAATGGAGTTGACACAGGCAGTTTTTGGTACTACCAGCAAGAGTTGTTTTCTAGTAAGAAGAGTCACTATTGCGCTCCAAATGCCATACACAGTGCAAATAGCACTCGCGTCTGTTCCCAGCAAGTACACTGTATTGGACAGAAGAGGAGCTACTGTTCTTGTCAGTTTCCTAAACAGAGTTGAACTAGATATGCTCCGTGTGTGTAGGAAGCACAGTTCTTTTGTTCTGAGCAAGCTCACTGTTTGGACCCCATAGGAAACACAGTAGAGTAGAAGAGTGCTCTTTCCTCTAAAGCAGAGTGTGTTTCTTGTAAGGCGAGCTAGCGTTTGTATCCCAGTCCTAAGTTAAGTGGAATCACATGCAGTTTCTGGTCCTACGAGCATGAGTTGTTTTATGGTAAGAATAGTCACTATTGCGCTCCCTTTGCCATACAAAGGACCAATAGCACATGCGTCTGTTCCAAAAAAGTACACTGTATTGGACTGAATAGGATCTACTGTTTTGTCAGTTTCCTAAACAGAGTTGAACTAGATATGCTCCGTGTGTGTAGGAAGCACAGTTCTTTTGTTCTGAGCAAGCTCACTGTTTGGACCCCATATGAAACACAGTAGAGTAGAAGAGTGCTCTTTTCTTTAAAGCAGAGTGTGTTTCTTATAAGGTGAGCTAGCTTTTGTTTGCCTGTCCTAAATGGAGTTGAATCCCATGCAGTTTCTGGTCCTAAGAGCAAGAGTTGTTTTCTGGTAAGGAAAGTCACTATTGTGCTCCCATTGCCATACACAGTACAAATAGCACACGCGTCTGTTCCCAGGAATTACAGTATATCGGACTGAAGAGGAGCTACTGTTCTTGTCAGTTTCCTAAGCAGAGTTGAACTAGATATAACCCATGTGTGTAGGAAGCACAGTTCCTATGTTCTGAGCAAGCTCAATGTTCTGGCCCTATAGGAAACACAGTAGAGTAGATGAGTGCTCTTTTATCTAAAGCAGAGTGTGTTTCTTGTAAGGCAAGCTAGCGTTTGTTTCCTAGTCCTAAGTGGAGTTGAATCACATGCAGTTTCTGGTCCTACGAACAAGAGTTGTTTTCTGGTAAGGAAAGTCACATTGTGCTCCCATTGCCATACACAGTGCAAATAGCACTCGCGTCTGTTCCCAGCAAGTACAGTGTATTGAAGTGAAGAGGAGCTACTGTTCTTGTCAGTTTCCTAAGCAGAGTTGAACTAGATATGGTCCATGTGTGTAGGAAGCACAGTTCTTTTGTTCTGAGCAAGCTCACTGTTCGGACACCATAGGAAACACAGTAGAATAGAAGAGTGCTCTTTTCTCAAAAGCAGAGTGTGTTTCTTATAAGGCGAGCTAGCGTTTGTTTCCCAGTCCTAAATGGAGTTGAATCACATGCAGTTTCTGGTCCTACGAACAAGAGTTGTTTTCTGGTAAGGAAAGTCACATTGTGCTCCCATTGCCATACACAGTGCAAATAGCACTCGCATCTGTTCCCAGCAAATACAGTGTATTGCAGTGAATAGGTGCTACAATTCTTGTCAGTTTCCTATGCAGAGTTGAACTAGATATTATCCGTGTGTGTAGGAAGCACAGTTCTTTTGTTCTGATCAAGCTCACTGTTTGGACCTTATAGGAAAAACAGTAGAGTAGAAGAGTGCTCTTTTCTCTAAAGCAGAGTGTGTTTCTTGTAAGGCGAGCTAGCATTTTTTTCCCAGTCCTAAATGGAGTTGAATCCCATGCAGTTTCTGGTCCTAAGAGCAAGAGTTGTTTTCTGGTAAGGAAAGTCACTATTGTGCTCCCATTGCCATACACAGTGCAAATAGAACTCGCGTCTGTTCCCAGCAAGTACAGTGTATTGGAGTGAAGAGGAGCTACTGTTCTTCTCAGTTTTCTAAGCAGAGTTGAACTAGATATGTCCCGTGTGTCTAGGAAGCACAGTTATTATGTTCTGAGCAAGCTCAATGTTCTGGCCCTATAGAAAACACAGTAGAGTAGAAGAGTGCTCTTTTCTCTAAAGCAGAGTGTGTTTCTTGTATGGCGAGCCTGCGTTTGTTTCCCAGTCCTAAATGGAGTTGAGTCACAGGCAGTTTTTGGTACTACCAGTAAGAGTTGTTTTCTGGTAAGGAAAGTCACATTGTGCTCCCATTGCCATACACAGTGCAAATAGCACTCGCGTCTGATCCCAGCAAATACAGTGTATTGCACTGAATAGGTGCTACTGTTCTTGTCAGTTTTTTAAGCAGAGTTGAACTAGATATGGCCCGTGTGTGTAGGAAGCACAGTTCATATGTTCTGAGCAAGCTCACTGATCTGGCCCTATAGGAACACAGTAGAGTAGATGAGTGCTCTTTTATCTAAAGCAGAGTGTGTTTGTTGTAAGGCGAGGTAGCGTTTGTATCCTAGTCCTAAATGGAGTTGAATCACATGCAGTTTCTGGTCCTACGAACAGGAGTTGTTTTCTGGTAAGGAAAGTCACATTGTGCTCCCATTGCCATATACAATGCAAATAGCACTCGCGTCTGTTCCCAGCAAGTACAGTGTATTGAAGTGAAGAGGAGCTACTGTTCTTCTCAGTTTCCTAAGCAGAGTTGAACTAGATATGGCCCATGTGTCTAGGAAGCACAGTTATTATGTTCTGAGCAAACTCACTGTTTTTGGGCCCCATAGGAAACACAGTAGAGTAGATGAGTGCTCTTTTATCTAAAGCAGAGTGTGTTTCTTGTAAGGCGAGCTAGCGTTTGTTTCCTAGTCCTAAATGGAGTTGAATCACAGGCAATTTCTGGTCCTACGAACAAGAGTTGTTTTCTGGTAAGGAAAGTCACATTGTGCTCCCATTGCCATGCACAGTGCAAATAGCCCTCGTGTCTGTTCCCAGCAAGTACAGTGTATTGAAGTGAAGAGGAGCTACTGTTCTTCTCAGTTTCCTAAGCAGAGTTGAACTAGATATGGCCCATGTGTCTAGGAAGCACAGTTATTAGGTTCTGAGCAAGCTCACTGTTTTTGGGCCCCATAGGAAACACAGTAGAGTAGAAGAGTGCTCTTTCCTCTAAAGAAGAGTGTGTTTCTTGTAAGGCGAGCTAGCGTTTGTTTCCCAGTCCTAAATGGAGTTGAATCACATGCAGTTTCTGGTCCTATGAGCATGAGTTGTTTTATGGTAAGAATAGTCACTATTGCGCTCCCATTGCCATACACAGGACCAATAGCACATGTGTCTGTTCCAAGCAAGTACAGTGTATTGGACTGAATAGGATCTACTGTTCTTGTCAGGTTCCTAAGCAGAATTGAAGTAGATATGGCCATGTGTGTAGGAAGCACAGTTCTTTTGTTCTGAGCAAGCTCACTGTTTGGACCACATAAGAAACATAGTAGAGTAGAAGTGTACTCTTTTTTAAAAGCAGAGTGTGTTTCTTGTAAGGCGAGCTAGCGTTTGTTTCCCAGTCCTAAATGGAGTTGAATCACATGCAGTTTCTGGTCCTACGAGCAAGAGTTGTTTTCTGGTAAGGAAAGTCACCATTGCGCTCCCATTGCCATACACAGTACAAATAGCACTCGCGTCTGTTCCCAGGAATTACAGTGTATCAGACTGAAGAGGAGCTACTGTTCTTGTCAGTTTCCTAAGCAGAGTTGAACTAGATATGGCCCGTGTGTGTAGGAAGCACAGTTCTTATGTTCTGAGCAAGATCACTCTTCTGGCCCTATAGGAAACACAGTAGAGTAGATGAGTGCTCTTTTATCTAAAGCAGAGTGTGTTTCGGGTAACGCGAGCTAGCTTTTGTTTCCCAGTCCTAAATGGAGTTGAATCCCATGCAGTTTCTGGTCCTAAGAGCAAGATTTGTTTTCTGGTAAGAAGAGTCACTATTATGCTCCAAATGCCATACACAGTGCAAATAGCACTCGCGTCTGTTCCCAGCAAGTACAGTGTATTGGACTGAATAGGAGCTACTGTTCTTGTCAGTTTCCTAAGCAGAGTTGAACTAGATATGGCCCGTGTGTATGAAGCACAGTTCTTTTGTTCTGAGCAAGCTCACTGTTCTGGCCCTATAGGAAACACAGTAGAGTAGAAGAGTGCTCTTTTCTCTAAAGCAGAGTGTGTTTCTTGTAAGGCGAGCTGGCGTTTGTTTCCCAGTCCTAAATGGAGTTGAATCACATGCAGTTTCTGGTCCTACGAGCAAGAGTTGTTTTCTGGTAAGGAAAGTCACTATTGCGCTCCCATTGCCATACACAGTACAAATAGCACTCGCGTCTGTTCCCAGGAAGTACAGTGTATTGGACTGAAGAGGATCTACTGTTCTTGTCAGTTTCCTAAGCAGAGTTGAACTAGATATGACCCGTGTGTGTAGGAAGCACAGTTCTTATGTTCTGAGCAAGATCACTGTTCTTGCCCTATAGGAAACACAGTAGAGTAGATGAGGGCTCTTTTATCTAAAGCAGAGTGTGTTTCTTGTAAGGCAAGCTAGCGTTTGTTTGCTAGTCCTAAATGGAGTTGAATCACATGCAGTTTCTGGTCCTACGAACAAGAGTT
Source organism: Peromyscus eremicus (assembly GCF_949786415.1). NCBI lineage: Eukaryota > Metazoa > Chordata > Mammalia > Rodentia > Cricetidae > Peromyscus > Peromyscus eremicus. The sequence goes on along the minus strand of NW_026735266.1, from coordinate 110,255 downwards.
GTTTTCTGGTAAGGAAAGTCACATTGTGCTCCCATTGCCATGCACAGTGCAAATAGCACTCGCGTCTGTTCCCAGCAAATACAGTGTATTGCACTGAATAGGTGCTACTGTTCTTGTCAGTTTCCTATGCAGAGTTGAACTAGATATTATCCGTGTGTGTAGGAAGCACAGTTCTTTTGTTCTGAGCAAGCTCACTGTTTGGACCCTATAGGAAACACAGTAGAGTAGAAGAGTGCTCTTTTCTCTAAAGCAGAGTGTGTTTCTTGTAAGGCAAGCTAGCGTTTGTTTCGTAGACCTAAATGGAGTTGAAACCCATGCAGTTTCTGGTACTACGATCAAGAGTTGTTTTCTGGTAAGAAGAGTCACTATTGCGCTGCCATTGCCATACACAGGACAAATAGCACTGGCGTCTGATCGCAGCAAGTACACTGTATTGGACTGAAGAGGATCTACTGTTCTTGTCAGATTCCTTAGCAGAATTGAACTAGATATGGCCGTGTGTGTAGGAAGCACAGTTCTTTTGTTCTGAGCAAGCTCACTGTTCGGACCCCATAGGAAACACAGTAGAGGAGAAGAGTGCTCTTTTCTCAAAAGCAGAGTGTGTTTTTTGTAAGGCAAGCTAGCGTTTGTTTCCCAGTCCTGAATGGAGTTGAATCACATGCAGTTTCTGGTCCTACGAGCAAGAGTTGTTTTCTGGTAAGGAAAGTCACTGTTGCGCTCCCATTGCATTACACAGTGCAAATAGCACTCCGGTCTGTTCCCAGCAATTAAAGTGTATTGGACTGAAGAGGAGCTACTGTTCTTCTCAGTTTCCTAAGCAGAGTTGAACTAGATATGGCCCGTGTGTCTAGGAAGCACAGTTCATTTGATCTGAGCAAGCTCACTGTTCTGGCCCTATAGGAAACACTTTAGAGTAGAAGAGTGCTATTTTCTCTAAAGCAGAGTGTGTTACTTGTAAGGCGAGCTAGCATTTGTTTCCCAGTCCTAAATGGCATTGAATCACATGCAGTTTCTGGTCCTACGAGCAAGAGTTGTTTTCTGGTAAGGAAAGTCACTATTGCGTTCTCATTGCCATACACAGTGCAAATAGCACTCGAGTCTGTTCCCAGGAATTACAGTGTATTGGACTGAAGAGGAGCTACTGTTCTTGTCAGTTTCCTAAGCAGAGTTGAACTAGATATGGTCCGTGTGTGTAGGAAGCACAGTTCTTTTGTTCTGAGCAAGCTCACTGTTTGGACCCCATCGGAAACACAGTAGAGTAGAAGAGTGCTCTTTTCTCAAAAGCAGAGTGTATTTCTTGTAAGGAGAGCTACCGTTTGTTTCCCATTCCTAAATGGAGTTGAATCACATGCAATTTCTGGTCCTATGAGCAAGAGTTGTTTTCTGTTAAGGAAAGTCACCATTGTGCTCCCATTGCCATACACAGTGCAAATAGCACTCACGTCTGTTCCCAGCAAGTACAGTGTATTGGACTGAAGAGGAGCTACTGTTCTTGTCAGTTTCCTAAGCAGAGTTGAACTAGATATGGTCCGTGTGTGTAGGAAGCACAGTTCTTTTGTTCTGAGCAAGATCACTGTTTGGACCCCATAGGAAACACAGTAGACTAGAAGAGTGCTCTTTCCTCTAAAGCAGAGTGTGTTTCTTGTAAGGCGAGCTAGCATTTGTATCCCAGTCCTAAATGGAATTGAATCACATGCAGTTTCTGGTCCTATGAGCATGAGTTGTTTTATGGTAAGAATAGTCACTATTGCGCTCCCATTGATATACACAGGACCAATAGCACATGCGTCTGTTCCCAGCAAGTACAGTGTATTGGACTGAATAGGATCTACTGTTCTTGTCAGGTTCCTAAGCAGAATTGAACTAGATATGGCCGTGAGTGTAGGAAGCACAGTTCTTTTGTTCTGAGCAAGCTCACTGTTCGGACCCCATAAGAAACACAGTAGAGTAGAAGAGTGCTCTTTTCTCAAAAGCAGAGTGTGTTTCTTGTAAGTCGAGCTAGCGTTTGTTTCCCAGTCCTAAATGGAGTTGAATCACATGCAGTTTCTGGTCCTAAGAGCAAGAGTTGTTTTCTGGTAAGGAAAGTCACTATTGCGCTCCCATTGCCATACACAGTACAAATAGCACTCGCGTCTGTTCCCAGGAATTACAGTGTATCGGACTGAAGAGGAGCTACTGTTCTTGTCAGTTTCCTAAGCAGAGTTGAACTAGATATGGCCCGTGTGTGTAGGAAGCACAGTTCTTATGTTCTGAGCAAGCTCACTGTTCTGGCCCCATAGGAAACACAGTAGAGTAGAAGAGTGCTCTTTTCTCTAAAGCAGAGTGTGTTTCTTGTAAGGCGAGCTAGCGTTTGTTTCCTAGTCCTAAATGGAGTTGAATCACATGCAGTTTCTGTTCCTAAAAACAAGAGTTGTTTTCTGGTAAGGAAAGCCACATTGTGCTCCCATTGCCATACACAGTGCAAATAGCACTCGCGTCTGTTCCCAGGAAATACAGTGTATTGCCCTGAATAGGTGCTACTGTTCTTGTCAGTTTCCTATGCAGAGTTGAACTAGATATTATCCGTGTGTGTAGGAAGCACAGTTCTTTTGTTCTTAGCAAGCTCACTGTTTGGACCCTATAGGAAACACAGTAGTGTAGAAGAGTGCTCTTTTCTCTAAAGCAGAGTGTGTTTCTTTTAAGGTGAGCTAGCGTTTGTTTCATAGTCCTAAATGGAGTTGAAACCCATGCCGTTTCTGGTACTACGAGCAAGAGTTGTTTTCTGGTAAGAAGAGTCACTATTGCGCTTCTATTGCCATACACAGGACAAATAGCACTGGTGTCTGATCGCAGCAAGTACAGTGTATTGGACTGAAGAGGATCTACTGTTCTTGTCAGGTTCCTAAGCAGAAATGAACTAGTAATGGCCGTGTGTGTAGGAAACACAGTTCTTTTGTTCTGAGCAAGCTCACTGTTCGGACCCCATAGGAAACACAGTAGAGGAGAAGAGTGCTCTTTTCTCAAAAGCAGAGTGTGTTTTTTGTAAGGCAAGCTAGCGTTTGTTTCCCAGTCCTAAATGGAGTTGAATCACATGCAGTTTCAGGTCCTATGAGCAAGAGATGTTTTCTGGTAAGAAAAGTCACTATTGCGCTCTTATTGCCATACACATTGCAAATAGCACTCGCGTCTGTGCCCAGCAAGTACATTGTATCGGACTGAAAAGGAGCTACTGTTCTTGTCAGTTTCCTAAGCAGAGTTGAACTAGATATGGTCCATGTGTGTAGGAAGGACAGTTCTTTTGTTCTGAGCAAGCTCACTGTTCAGACCCCATAGGAAACAGAGTAGAATAGAAGAGTGCTCTTTTCTCAAAAGCAGAGTGTGTTTCTTGTAAGGCGAGCTAGCGTTTGTTTCCCAGTCCTAAAAAGAGTTGAATCACATGCAGTTTCTGGTCCTACGAGCAACAGTTGTTTTCTGGTATGGAAAGTCACTTTTGTGCTCCCATTGCCATACACAGTGCAAATAGCACTTTCGTCTGTTCCCAGAAATTACAGTGTATTGGACTGAAGAGGAGCTACTGTTCTTGTCAGTTTCCTAAGCAGAGTTGAACTAGATATGGCCCGTGTGTCTAGGAAGCACAGTTCATTTGATCTGAGCAAGCTCACTGTTCTGGCCCAATAGGAAACACAGTAGAGTAGAAGAGTGCTCTTTTCACAAAAGCAGAGTGTGTTTTTGTAAGGCGAGCTAGCATTTGTTTCCCAGTCCTAAATGTCGTTGAATCACATGCAGTTTGTGGTCCTACGAGCAAGAGTTGTTTTCTGGTAAGGAAAGTCACTATTGCGTTCTCATTGCCAAACACAGTGCAAATAGCACTCGCGTCTGTTCCCAGCAAGTTCAGTGTATTGGACTGAAGAGGAGCTACTGTTCTTGTCAGTTTCCTAAGCAGAGTTGAACTACATATGGTCCGTGTGTGTAGGAAGCACAGTTCTTTTGTTCTGAGCAAGCTCACTGTTTGGACCACATAGGAAACACAGTAGAGTAGAAGAGTGCTCTTTTCTCTAAAGCAGAGTGTGTTACTTGTAAGGCGAGCTAGCTTTTGTTTCCCAGTCCTAAATGGAGTTGAATCCCATGCAGTTTCTGGTCCTAAGAGCAAGAGTTGTTTTCTGGTAAGGAAAGTCACTATTGTGCTCCCATTGCCATACACAGTGCAAATAGCACTCGCGTCTGTTCCCAGCAAGTACAGTGTATTGGAGTGAAGAGGAGCTACTGTTCTTCTCATTTTCCTAAGCAGAGTTGAACTAGATATGTCCCGTGTGTCTAGGAAGCACAGTTATTATGTTCTGTGCAAGCTCAATGTTCTGGCCCTATAGGAAACACAGTAGAGTAGAAGAGTGCTCTTTTCTCTAAAGCAGAGTGTGTTTCTTGTAAGGCAAGCTCGCGTTTGTTTCCCAGTCCTAAATGGAGTTGAGTCACAGGCAGTTTTTGGTACTACCAGCAAGAGTTGTTTTCTGGTAAGAAGAGTCACTATTGCGATCCAAATGCCATACACACTGCAAATAGCACTCGCGTCTGTTCCCAGCAAGTACAGTGTATTGGACTGTATAGGAGCTACTGTTCTTGTCAGTTTCCTAAGCAGAGTTGAACTAGATATGGCCCGTGTATAGGAAGCACAGTTCTTTTGTTCTGAGCAAGCTCACTGTTCTGGCCCTATAGGAAACACAGTAGAGTAGAAGAATGCTCTTTTCTCTAAAGCAGAGCGTGTTTCATGTAATGCGAGCTAGCGTTTGTTTCCCAGTTATAAATAGTGTTGAATCACATGCAGTTTCTGGTCTTATGAGCAAGAGTTGTTTTCTGGTAAGGAAAGTCACTATATTGCTCCCATTGCCATACACAGTGCAAATTGCACTCCCGTCTGTTCCCAGCAAGTACAGTGTATTGGACTGAAGAGGAGCTACTATTCTTCTCAGTTTCCTAAGCAGAGTTGAACTAGATATGGCCCGTGTGTCTAGGAAGCACAGTTCATTTGTTCTGAGCAACCTCACTGTTCTGGCCCTATAGGAAACACAGTAGAGTAGAAGAGTGCTCTTTTCTCAAAAGCAGAGTGTGTTTCTTGTAAGGCGAGCTAGAGTTTGTTTCCCAGTCCTAAATGGAGTTGAATCACATGCAGTTTTTTGTCCTACGAGGAAGAGTTGTTTTCTGGTAAGACAAGTCACTGTTGTGCTCCAATTGCCATACACAGTGCAAATAGCACTCGAGTCTGTTCTCAGCAAGTACAGTGTATCGGACTGAAGAGGACCTACTGTTCTTGTCAGTTTCCTAAGCAGAGTTGAACTAGATATGGCCCGTGTGTGTAGGAAGCACAGTTATTATGTTCTGAGCAAGCTCACTGTTCTAGCCCTATAGGAAACACTGTAGAGTAGAAGAGTGCTCTTTTCTCTAAAGCAGAGTGTGTTTCTTGTAAGGCGTGCTCGCATTTGTTTCCAAGTCTTAAATGTAGTTGAGTCACATGCAGTTTTTGGTCCTACGAGAAAGAGTTGTTTTCTGGAAAGAAGAGTCACTATTGTGCTCCAAATGCCATACACAGTGCAAAAAGCACTCGCGTCTGTTCCCAGCAAGTACAGTTTATTGGACTTAATAGGAGCTATTGTTCTTGACAGTTTCCTAAGCAGAGTTTAACTAGATATGGTCCATGTGTGTAGGAAGCACAGTTCTTTTGTTCTGAGAAAGCTCACTGTTTGGACCCCACAGGAAACACAGTAGAGTAGAAGAGTGCTCTTTTCTCAAAAGCAGAGTGTGTTTCTTGTAAGGCGAGCTAGCGTTTGTTTCCCAGTCCTAAATGGAGTTGAATCACATGCAGTTTCTGGTCCTACGAGCAAGAGTTGTTTTCTGGTAAGGAAAGTCACTATTGTGCTCCCATTGCCATACACAGTGCAAATAGCACTCGCGTCTGTTATAAGCAAGTACACTGTATCGGACTGAAGAGGAGCTACTATTCCTCTCATTTTCTTAAGCAGAGTTGAACTAGATATGGCCCGTGTGTCTAGGAAGCACAGTTGTTATGTTCTGAGCAAGCTCACTGTTCTGGCCCTATAGGAAACACAGTAGAGTAGAAGAGTGATCTTTTCTCTAAAGCACAGTGTGTTTCTTGTAAGGCGAGCTCGCGTTTGTTTCCCAGTCCTAAATGGAGTTGAGTCACATGCAGTTTTTGGTCATACGAGCAAGAGTTGTTTTCTGGTAAGAAGAGTCACTATTGTGCTCCAAATGCCATACATAGTGCAAATAGCTCTCGCGTCTGTTCCCAGCAAGTACAGTGTATTGGACTGAAGAGGAGCTACTGTTCTTCTCAGTTTCCTAAGCAGAGTTGAACTAGATATGGCCCGTGAGTGTAGGAAGCACAGTTCATTTGTTCTGAGCAAATTCACTGTTCTGGCCCTATAGGAAACACAGGATAGTAAAAGAGTGCTCTTTTCTCAAAAGCAGAGTGTGTGTCTTGTAAGGCGAGCTAGCGTTTGTTTCCCAGTCCTAAATGGAGTTGAATCACAAGCAGTTTCTGGTTGTACGAGCAAGAGTTGTTTCTGGTAAGGTGAGTAACTATTGTGCTCCAATTGCCATACACAGTGCAAATAGCACTCACATCTGTTTTCAGCAAGTACAGTGAATCGGACTGAAGAGGAGCTACTGTTCTTGTCAGTTTCCTAAGCAGAGTTTAACTAGATATGGCCCGTGTGTGGAAGAAGCACAGTTATTATGTTCTGAGCAAGCTCACTGTTCTGGCCCTATAGGAAACACAGTGGAGTAGAAGAGTGCTCTTTTCTCTAAAGCAGACTGTGTTTCTTGTAAGGCGAGCTCATGTTTGTTTCCCAGTCCTAAATGGAGTTGAGTCACAGGCAGTATTTGGTCCTAAGAGCAAGAGTTGTTTTCTGGTAAGAAGAGTCACTATTGCGCTCCAAATGCCATACACAGTGCAAATAGCACTCACGTATGTTCCCAGCAAGTACAGTGTATTGGACTGAAGAAGAGCTACTGTTCTTCTCAGTTTCCTAAGCAGAGTTGAACTAGATATGGTCCATGTGTGTGGGAAGCACAGTTCTTTTGTTCTGAGCAAGCTCACTGTTTGGACCCCATAGGAAACACAGTAGAGTACAAGAGTGCTCTTTTCTCAAAAGCAGAGTGTGTTTCTTGTAAGGTGAGCTAGCGTTTCTTTCCCAGTCCTAAATGGAGTTGAATCACATGTAGTTTGTGGTCCTACGAGCAAGAGTTGTTTTCTGGTAAGGAAAGTCACTATTGTGCTCCCATTGCCATATACAGTGCAAATAGCACTCGCGTCTGTTCCCAGCAAGTACAGTGTATTGGACTGAAGAGCAGCTTCTGTTCTTGTGAGTTTCCAAAGCAGAGTTGAACTAGATATGGTCGATGTGTGTAGGAAGCACAGTTCTTTTGTTCTGAGCAAGCTCACTGTTTGGACCCCACAGGAAACACAGTAGAGTAGAAGAGTGCTCTTTTCTCAAAAGCAGAGTGTGTTTCTTGTAAGGCGAGCTAGCGTTTGTTTCCCAGTCCTAAATGGAGTTGAATCCCATGCAGTTTCTGGTCCTAAGAGCAAGAGTTCTTTTCTGGTAAGAAGAGTCACTATTGTGCTGCCATTGCCATACACAAGACAAATAGCACTGTTGTCTGTTCCCAGCAAGTACAACTGTATTGGACTGAAGAGGATCTACTGTTCATGTCAGGTTCCTAAGCAGAATTGAACTAGATATGGCCGTGTGTGGAGGAAGCATAGATTTTTTATTCTGAGCAAGCTCACTGTTCGGACCCCATAGGAAACACAGTAGAGTAGAAGAGTGCTCTTTTCTCAAAAGCAGAGTGTGTTTCTTGTAAGGCGAGGTAGCATTTGTTTCGCAGTCCTAAATGGAGTTGAATCACATGCAGTTCCTGGTCCAACGAGCAATAGTTGTTTTCTGGTAAGGAAAGTCACTATTGTGTTCCCACTGCCATACACAGTGCAAATAGCACTCGCGTCTGTTCCCAGCAAGTACAGTGTATCGGACTGAAGAGGAGCTACTGTTCTTGTAAGTTTCCTAAGCAGAGTTGAACGAGATATGGCCCGTGTGTGTAGGAAGCACAGTTCTTTTGTTCTGAGCAAGCTCACTGTTTGGACCCCATAGGAAACACAGTAGAGTAGAAGAGTGCTCTTTTCTCTAAAGCAGAGTGTTTTTCTTGTAAGGTGAGCTCGCGTTTGTTTCCCAGTCCTAAATGGAGTTGAGTCACATGCAGTTTTTGGTCCTACGAGCAAGAGTTATTTTCTGGTAAGAAGAGTCACTATTGCGCTCCTATTGCCATACACAGTGCATATAGTACTCGCGTATGTTCCCTTCAATTACAGTGTATTGGACTGATTAGGAGCTACTGTTCTTGTCAGTTTCCTCAGCAGAGTTGAACTAGATATGGTACGTGTGTGTAGGAAGCACAGTTCATTTGTTCTGAGCAAGCTCACTGTTTGGACCCCATTGGAAACACAGTAGAGTAGAAGAGTGCTCTTTTCTCAAAAGCAGAGTGTGTTTCATGTAAGGCAAGCTAGCATTTGTTTCCCAGTCCTAAATGGAGTTGAATCACATGCAGTTTCTGGTCCTACGAGCAAGAGTTGTTTTCTGGTGAGGAAAGTCACTATTGCGCTCCCATTGACATACACAGTGCAAATAGCACTCGCATGTTTTCCCAGCTATTACAGTGTATCAGACTGAAGAGGAGCTACTGTTCTTGTCAGTTTCCTAAGCAGAGTTGAACTAGATATGGCCCGTGTGTGTAGGAAGCACAGTTCTTTTGTTCTGAGCAAGCTCACTGTTTTGGCCCTATAGGAAACACAGAAGAGTAGAAGAGTGCTCTTTTCTCAAAAGCAGAGTGTGTTTCTTGTAAGGCGAGCTCGCGTTTGTTTCCCAGTCTTAATGGAGTTGAGTCACATGCAGTTTTTGGTCCTACGAGCAAGAGTTGTTTTCTGGTAAGAAGAGTCACTATTGCGCTCCAATTGCCATATACAGTGCAAATAGCACTCGCGTCTGTTCCCAGCAAGTACAGTGTATTGGACTGAATAGGAGCTACTGTTCTTGTCAGTTTCCTAAGCAGAGTTGAACTAGATATGGTCCGTGTGTGTAGGAAGCACAGTTCTTTTGTTCTCAGCAAGCTCACTGTTCTGGCCCTATAGGAAACACAGTAGATTAGAAGAGTGCTCTTTTCTCTAAAGCAGAGTGTGTTTTTTGTAAGGTGAGCTAGCGTTTGTTTCCCAGTCATAAATGGAGTTGAGTCACAGGCAGTTTTTGTTCCTAAGAGCAAGAGTTGTTTTCTGGTAAGAAGAGTCACTATTGTGCTCCAAATTCCATACACAGTGCAAATAGCACACGCGTCTGTTCCCAGCAATTAAAGTGTATTGGACTGAATAGGAGATACTGTTCTTGTCAGTTTCCTAAGCAGAGTTGAACTAGATATGGCCCGTGTGTCTAGGAAGCAGAGTTATTATGTTCTGAACAAGCTCAATGTTCTGGCCCTATAGGAAACACAGTAGAGTAGAGGAGTGCTCTTTTCTCTAAATCAGAGTGTGTTTCTTGTAAGGCGAGCTCGCGTTTGTTTCCCAGTCCTAAATGGAGTTGAGTCACAGGCAGTTTTTGGTACTACCAGCAAGAGATGTTTTCTTTTAAGAAGAGTCACTATTGCGCTCCAAATGCCATACACAGTGCAAATAGCACTCGCGTCTGTTCCCAGCAAGTACAGTTTATTGGACTGAAGAGGAGCTACTGTTCTTGTCAGTTTCCTAAGCAGAGTTGAACTAGATATGCTCTGAGTGTGTAGGAAGCACAGTTCTTTTGTTCTGAGCAAGCTCACTGTTTGGACCCCATAGGAAACACAGTAGAGTAGAAGAGTACTCTTTCCTCTAAAGCAGAGAGTGTTTCATGTAAGGCGAGCTAGGGTTTGTATCCCAGTCCTAAGTTAAGTGGAATCCCATGCAGTTTCTGGTCCTACGAGCATGAGTTGTTTTATGGTAAGAATAGTCACTATTGCGCTCCCATTGCCATACACAGGAGCAATGGCACATGCGTCTGTTCCCAGCAAGTACAGTGTATTGGACTGAATAGGATCTACTGTTCTTGTCAGGTTCCTAAGCAGAATTGAACTAGATATGGCCCTGTGTGTAGGAAGCACAGTTCTTTTGTTCTGAGCAAGCTCACTGTTCGGACCCCATAAGAAACACAGTAGAGTAGAAGAGTGCTCTTTTCTCAAAAGCAGAGTGTGTTTCTTGTAAGGCGAGCTAGCGTTTGTTTCCCAGTCCTAAATGGAGTTGAATCACATGCAGTTTCTGGTCCTACAAGCAAGAGTTGTTTTCTGGTAAGGAAAGTCACTATTGTGCTCCCATTGCCATACACAGTACAAATAGCACTGGCGTCTGTTCCCAGGAATTACAGTGTATCAGACTGAAGAGGAGCTACTGTTCTTGTCAGTTTCCTAAGCAGAGTTGAACTAGATATGGCCCGTGTGTAGGAAGCACAGTTCTTATGTTCTGAGCAAGCTCACTGTTCTGGCCCTATAGGAAACACAGTAGAGTAGATGAGTGCTCTTTTATCTAAAGCAGAGTGTGTTTCTTGTAAGGCAAGCTAGCGTTTGTGTCCTAGTCCTAAATGGAGTTGAATCACATGCAGTTTCTGGTCCTACGAACAAGAGTTGTATTCTGGTAAGGAAAGTCACATTGTGCTCCCATTGCCATACACAGTGCAAATAGCACTCGCAGCTGTTCCCATCAAGTACAGTGTATTGGAGTGAAGAGGAGCTACTGTTCTTCTCAGTTTCCTAAGCAGAGTTGAACTAGATATGGCCCGTGTGTCTAGGAAGCACAGTTATTATGTTCTGAGCAAGCTCACTGTTCTGGCCCTGTAGGAAACACAGTAGAGTAGAAGAATGCTCTTTTATCTAAAGCAGAGCGTGTTTCATGTAATGCGAGCTAGCGTTTGTTTCCCAGGTATAAATAGTGTTGAATCACATGCAGTTTCCGGTCTTATGAGCAAGAGTTGTTTTCTGGTAAGGAAAGTCACTAAATTGCTCCCATTGCCATACACAGTGCAAATAGCACTCCCGTCTGTTCCCAGCAAGTACAGTGTATTAGACTGAAGAGGAGCTACTATTCTTCTCAGTTTCCTAAGCAGAGTTGAACTAGATATGGCCCGTGTGTCTAGGAAGCACAGTTCATTTGTTCTGATCAACCTCACTGTTCTGGCCCTATAGGAAACACAGTAGAGTAGAAGAGTGCTCTTTTCTCAAAAGCAGAGTGTGTTTCTTGTAAGGCGAGCTAGAGTTTGTTTCCCAGTCCTAAATGGAGTTGAGTCACATGCAGTTTTTTGTCCTACGAGGAAGAGTTGTTTTCTGGTAAGACAAGTCACTATTGTGCTCCAATTGCCATACACAGTGCAAATAGCACTCGAGTCTGTTCTCAGCAAGTACAGTGTATCGGACTGAAGAGGACCTACTGTTCTTGTCAGTTTCCTAAGCAGAGTTGAACTAGATATGGCCTGTGTGTGTAGGAAGCACAGTTATTATGTTCTGAGCAAGCTCACTGTTCTGGCCCTATAGGAAACACTGTAGAGTAGAAGAGTGCTCTTTTCTCTAAAGCAGATTGTGTTTCTTGTAAGGCGTGCTCGCGTTTGTTTCCCAGTCTTAAATGGAGTTGAGTCACATGCAGTTTTTGGTCCTACGAGAAAGAGTTGTTTTCTGGAAAGAAGAGTCACTATTGTGCTCCAAATGCCATACACAGTGCAAATAGCACTCGCGTCTGTTCCCAGCAAGTACAGTTTATTGATCTAAATAGGAGCTATTGTTCTTGACAGTTTCCTAAGCAGAGTTTAACTAGATATGGTCCATGTGTGTAGGAAGCACAGTTCTTTTGTTCTGAGAAACCTCACTGTTTGGACCCCATAGGAAACACAGTAGAGTAGAAGAGTGCTCTTTTCTCAAAAGCAGAGTGTGTTTCTTGTAAGGCGAGCTAGCGTTTGTTTCCCAGTCCTAAATGGAGTTGGATCACATGCAGTTTCTGGTCCTATGAGCAAGAGTTGTTTTCTGGTAAGGAAAATCACTATTGTGCTCCCATTGCCATACACAGGGCAAATAGCACTCGCGTCTGTTATAAGCAAGTACAATGTATCGGACTGAATAGGAGCTACTGTTCTTGTCAGTTTCCTAAGCAGAGTTGAACTAGATATGGCCCGTGTGTGTAGGAAGCACAGTTGTTATGTTCTGAGCAAGCTCACTGTTCTGGCCCTATAGGAAACACAGTGGAGTAGAAGAGTGCTCTTTTCTCTAAAGCAGACTGTGTTTCTTGTAAGGCGAGCTCATGTTTGTTTCCCAGTCCTAAATGGAGTTGAGTCACAGGCAGTTTTTGGTCCTAAGAGCAAGAGTTGTTTTCTGGTAAAATGAGTCACTATTGCGCTCCAAATGCCATACACAGTGCAAATAGCACTCGCCTATGTTCCCAGCAAGTACAGTGTATTGGACTGAAGAAGAGCTACTGTTCTTCTCAGTTTCCTAAGCAGAGTTGAACTAGATATGGTCGATGTGTGTAGGAAGCACAGTTATTTTGTTCTGAGCAAGCTCACTGTTTGGACCCCACAGGAAACACAGTAGAGTAGAAGAGTGCTCTTTTCTCAAAAGCAGAGTGTGTTTCTTGTAAGGCGAGCTAGCGTTTGTTTTCCATTCCTAAATGGAGTTGAATCCCATGCAGTTTCTGGTCCTAAAAGCAAGAGTTCTTTTCTTGTAAGAAGAGTCACTATTGTGCTGCCATTGCCATACACAGGACAAATAGCACTGTTGTCTGTTCCCAGCAAGTACAACTGTATTGGTCTGAAGAGGATCTACTGTTCATGTCAGGTTCCTAAGCAGAATTGAACTAGAAATGGCCGTGTGTGGAGGAAGCATAGATTTTTTTTCTGAGCAAGCTCACTGTTCGGACCCCATAGGAAACACAGTAGAGTAGAAGAGTGCTCTTTTCTCAAAAGCAGAGTGGTTTTTGTAAGGCGAGCTAGCGTTTGTTTCCTAGTCCTAAATGGAGTTGAATCACATGCAGTTTCTGGTCCTACGAACAAGAGTTGTTTTCTGGTAAGGAAAGTCACTATTGCGCTCCCATTGCCATACACAGTGCAAATAGCACTCGCGTCTGTTCCCAACAATTAAAGTGTATCGGACTGAAGAGGAGCTACTGTTCTTGTCAGTTTCCTAAGCAGAGTTGAACTAGATATGGTCCGTGTGTGTAGGAAGCACAGTTCTTTTGTTCTGAGCAAGCTCACTGTTTGGAACCCTAGGAAACACAGTGGAGTAGAAGAGTGCTCTTTTCTCTAAAGCAGAGTGTTTTTCTTGTAAGGCGAGCTAGCATTTGTTTCCCATTCCTGAATGGCGTTGAATCACATGCAGTTTCTGGTCCTACAAGCAAGAGTTGTTTTCTGGTAAGGAAAGTCACTATTGTGTTCTCATTGCCATACATAGTGCAAATAGCACTCGCGTATGTTCCCAGCAATTACAGTGTATTGGAATGAAGAGGAGCTACTGTTCTTCTCAGTTTCCTATGCAGAGTTGAACTAGATATTATCTGTGTGTGTAGGAAGCACAGTTCATTTGATCTGAGCAAGCTCACTGTTCTTGCGCTATAGGAAACACAGTACAGTTTATTGGACTTAATAGGAGCTATTGTTCTTGACAGTTTCCTAAGTAGAGTTTAACTAGATATGGTCCATGTGTGTAGGAAGCACAGTTCTTTTGTTCTGAGAAAGCTCAATGTTTGGACCCCATAGGAAACACAGTAGAGTAGAAGAGTGCTCTTTTCTCAAAAGCAGAGTGTGTTTCTTGAAAGGCGAGCTAGCGTTTGTTTCCCAGTCCTAAATGGAGTTGGATCACATGCAGTTTCTGGTCCTACGAGCAAGAGTTGTGTTCTGGTAAGGAAAGTCACTATTGTGCTCCCATTGCCATACACAGTGCAAATAGCACTCGCGTCTGTTATAAGCAAGTACACTGTATCGGACTGAAGAGGAGCTACTGTTCTTGTCAGTTTCCTAAGCAGCGTTGAACTAGATATGGCCCGTGTGTGTAGGAAGCACAGTTGTTATGTTCTGAGCAAGCTCACTGTTCTGGCCCTATAGGAAACACAGTAGAGTAGAAGAGTGCTCTTTTCTCTAAAGCACAGTGTGTTTCTTGTAAGGCGAGCTCGCGTTTGTTTCCCAGTCCTAAATGGAGTTGAGTCACAAGCAGTTTTTGGTCCTACGAGCAAGAGTTGTTTTCTGGTAAGAAGAGTCACTATTGTGCTCCAAATGCCATACACAGTGCAAATAGCTCTCGCGTCTGTTCCCAGCAAGTACAGTGTATTGGACTGAAGAGGAGCTATTGTTCTTCTCAGTTTCCTAATCAGAGTTGAACTAGATATGGCCCGTGAGTGTAGGAAGCACAGTTCATTTGTTCTGAGCAAGTTCACTGTTCTGGCCCTATAGGAAACACAGGAGAGTAAATGAGTGCTCTTTTCTCAAAAGCAGAGTGCGTGTCTTGTAAGGCGAGCTAGCGTTTGTTTTCCAGTCCTAAATGGAGTAAAATCACAAGCAGTTTCTGGTTGTACGAGCAAGAGTTGTTTCTGGTAAGGTGAGTCACTATTGTGCTCCAATTGCCATACACAGTGCAAATAGCACTCACGTCTGTTTTCAGCAAGTAAAGTGTATCGGACTGAAGAGGAGCTACTTTTCTTGTCAGTTTCCTAAGCAGAGTTTAACTAGATATGGCCCGTGTGTGGAGGAAGCACAGTTATTATGTTCTGAGCAAGCTCACTGTTCTGGCCCTATAGGAAAAACAGTGGAGTAGAAGAGTGCTCTTTTCTCTAAAGCAGACTGTGTTTCTTGTAAGGCGAGCTCATGTTTGTTTCCCAGTCCTAAATGGAGTTGAGTCACAGGCAGTTTTTGGTCCTAAGAGCAAGAGTTGTTTTCTGGTAAGAAGAGTCACTATTGCGCTCCAAATGCCATACACAGTGCAAATAGCACTCGCGTATGTTCCCAGCAAGTACAGTGTATTGGACTGAAGAAGAGCTACTGTTCTTCTCAGTTTCCTAAGCAGAGTTGAACTAGATATGGTCCATGTATGTAGGAAGCACAGTTCTTTTGTTCTGAGCAAGCTCACTGTTTGGACCCCATAAGAAACACAGTAGAGTAGAAGAGTGCTCTTTTCTCAAAAGCAGAGTGTGTTTCTTGTAAGACGAGCTGGCGTTTGTTTCCCATTCCTAAATGGAGTTGAATCCCATGCAGTTTCTGGTCCTAAAAGCAAGAGTTCTTTTCTGGTAAGAAGAGTCACTATTGTGCTGCCATTGCCATACACAGGACAAATAGCACTGTTGTCTGTTCCCAGCAAGTACAACTGTAGTGGTCTGAAGAGGATCTACTGTTCATGTCAGGTTCCTAAGCAGAATTGAACTAGATATGGCCGTGTGTGGAGGAAGCATAGATTTTTTATTCTGAGCAAGCTCACTGTTCGGACCCC
The DNA here is from genome assembly GCF_949786415.1 of Peromyscus eremicus. Classification (NCBI taxonomy): domain Eukaryota; kingdom Metazoa; phylum Chordata; class Mammalia; order Rodentia; family Cricetidae; genus Peromyscus; species Peromyscus eremicus. Next base: position 94,745 of record NW_026735266.1, on the reverse strand, counting down.
ATAGGAAACACAGTAGAGTAGAAGAGTGCTCTTTTCTCAAAAGCAGAGTGTGTTTCTTGTAAGACGAGGTAGCATTTGTTTCGCAGTCCTAAATGGAGTTGAATCACATGCAGTTTCTGGTCCAACGAGCAACAGTTGTTTTCTGGTAAGGAAAGTCACTATTGTGTTCCCACTGCCATACACAGTGCAAATAGCACTCGCGTTTGTTCCCAGCAAGTACAGTGTATCGGACTGAAGAGGAGCTACTGTTCCTGTCAGTTTCCTAAGCAGAGTTGAACGAGATATGGCCCGTGTGTGTAGGAGGCACAGTTCTCTTGTTCTGAGCAAGCTCACTGTTCTATCCCTATAGGAAACACAGTAGAGTAGAAGAGTGTTATTTTCTCTAAAGCAGAGTGTGTTTTTTGTAAGGGGAGCTAGCGTTTGTTTCCCAGTCATAAATGGAGTTGAGTCACAGGCAGTTTTTGTTCCTACGAGCAAGAGTTGTTTTCTTGTAAGAAGAGTCAATATTGTGCTCCAAATTCCATACACAGTGCAAATAGCGCTCGCGTCTGTTCCCAGCAAGTACAGTGTACTGGACTGAATAGGAGATACTGTTCTTGTCAGTTTCCTAAGCAGAGTTGAACTAGATCTGGTCCATGTGTGTAGGAAGCACAGTTCTTTTGTTCTGATCAAGCTCACTTTTCTGGCCCTATAGGAAACACAGAAGAATAGAAGAGTGCTCTTTTCTCAAAAGCAGAGTGTTTTTCTTAAGGCATGCTAGCGTTTGTTTCCCAGTCTTAAATGGAGTTGAATCACATTCAGTTTCTGGTCCTAGGAGCAAGAGTTGTTTTCTGGTAAGAAGAGTCACTATTGCACTCGATTGCCATACACAGTGCAAATAGCACTTGCATCTGTTCCCAGCAAGTACAGTGTATTGTACTGAAGAGGATCTAGTGTTCTTGTCAGTTTCCTAACCAGAATTGAATAGATATGGCCCCTGTGTGCAGGAAGCACACTTCTTTTGTTCTGAGCAAGCTCACTGTTCGGACCCCATTGGAAACACAGTAGAGTAGAAGAGTGCTCTTTTCTCAAAAGCAGCGTGTGTTTCATGTAAGGCGAGCTAGCGTTTCTTTCCCAGTCTTAAATGGAGTTGAATCACATGCAGTTTCTGGTCCTACGAGCAAGAGTTGTTTTCTGGTAAGGAAAGTCACTTTTGCGCTCCCATTGACATACACAGTGCAAATAGCACTCGCATGTGTTCCCAGCTATTACAGTGTATCGGACTGAAGAGGAGCTACTGTTCTTGTCAGTTTCCTAAGCAGAGTTGAACTAGATATGGTCCGTGTGTGCAGGAAGCACAGTTCTTTTTTTTCTGAGCAAGCTCACTGTTCTGGCCCTATAGGAAACACAGAAGAGTAGAAGAGTGCTCTTTTCTCAAAAGCAGTGTGTGTTTCTTGTAAGGCTAGCTAGCGTTTGTTTCCCAGTCTTAAATAGAGTTGAGTCACATGCAGTTTTTGGTCCTACGAGCAAGAGTTGTTTTCTGGTAAGAAGAGTCACTATTGCGCTCAAATTGCCATACACAGTGCAAATAGCACTCGCGTCTGTTCTCAGCAAGTACAGTGTATTGGAAGGAAGAGGATCTACTGTTCTTGTCAGGTCCCTAAACAGAATTGATCTAGATATGGCCGTGTGTGTAGGAAGCACAGTTTTTTTGTTCTGAGCAAGCTCATTGTTCAGACCCCATAGGAAAAACAGTAAAGTAGAAGAGTGCTCTTTTCTCAAAAGCAGAGTGTGTTTCTTGTAAGGCGAGCTAGCGTTTGTTTCCCAGTCCTAAATGGAATTGAATCACATGCAGTTTCTGTTCCTACAAACAAGAGTTGTTTTCTGGTAAGGAAAGTCACTGTTGCGCTCCCATTGCCATACACAGTGCAAATAGCACTCCTGTCTGTTCCCAGCAAGTACAGTGTATTGGACTGAAGAGGATCTACTGTTCTTGTCAGGTTCCTAAGCAGAGTTGAACTAGATATGGCCCGTGAGTGTAGGAAGCACAGTTCATTTGTTCTGAGCAAGTTCACTGTTCTGGCCCTATAGGAAACACAGGAGAGTAAAAGAGTGCTCTTTTCTCAAAAGCAGAGTGTGTGTCTTGTAAGGCAAGCTAGCGTTTGTTTCCCAGTCCTAAATGGAGTTGAATCACAAGCAGTTTCTGGTTGTACGAGCAAGAGTTGTTACTGGTAAGGTGAGTCACTATTGTGCTCCAATTGCCATACACAGTGCAAATAGCAGTCGCGTCTGTTTTCAGCAAGTACAGTGTATCGCACTGAAGAGGAGCTACTGTTCTTGTCAGTTTCCTATGCAGAGTTGAACTAGATATTATCTGTGTGTGGAGGAAGCACAGTTCATTTGATCTGAGCAAGCTCACTGTTCTTGCGCTATAGGAAACACAGTAGAGTAGAAGAGTGCTCTTTTCGCAAAAGGAGAGTGTGTTTTTGTAAGGCGAGCTAGCATTTGTTTCCCAGTCCTAAATGGCGTTGAATCACATGCAATTTCTATTCCTAGGGTCAAGAGTTGTTTTCTGGTAAGGAAAGTCACTATTGCGTTCTCATTGCCATAAACAGTGCAAATAGCACTGGCGTCTGATCGCAGCAAGTACAGTGTATTGGACTGAAAAGGATCTACTGTTCTTGTCAGGTTCCTAAGCAGAATTGAACTAGATATGGCCGTGTGTGTAGGAAGTACAGTTCTTTTGTTCTGAGCAAGCTCACTGTTTGGACCCCATAGGAAACACAGTAGAGTAGAAGAGTGCTCTTTTCTCTAAAGCAGAGTGTGTTATTTGTAAGGCGAGCTAGCTTTTGTTTCCCAGTCCTAAATGGAGTTGAATCCCATGCAGTTTCTGGTCCTAAGAGCAAGAGTTGTTTTCGGGTAAGGAAAGTCACTATTGTGCTCCCATTGCCATACACAGTGCAAATAGCACTCGCGTCTGTTCCCAGCAAGTACAGTGTATTGGAGTGAAGAGGAGCTACTGTTCTTCTCAGTTTTCTAAGCAGAGTTGAACTAGATATGGCCCGTGTGTCTAGGAAGCACAGTTATTATGTTCTGAGCAAGCTCAATGTTCTGGCCCTATAGGAAACACAGTAGAGTAAAGGAGTGCTCTTTTCTCTAAAGCAGAGTGTGTTTCTTGTAAGGCGAGCTCGCGTTTGTTTCCCAGTCCTAAATGGAGTTGAGTCACAGGCAGTTTTTGGTACTACCAGCAAGAGATGTTTTCTGGTACGAAGAGTCACTATTGCGCTCCAAGTGCCATACACAGTGCAAATAGCACTCGCGTCTGTTCCCAGCAAGTACAGTGTATTGGACTGAAGAGGAGCTACTGTTCTTGTCAGTTTCCTAAGCAGAGTTGAACTAGATATGCTCTGTGTGTGTAGGAAGCACAGTTCTTTTGTTCTGAGCAAGCTCACTGTTTGGACCCCATAGGAAACACAGTAGAGTAGAAGAGTGCTCTTTCCTCTAAAGCAGAGTGTGTTTCATGTAAGGCGAGCTAGCGTTTGTATCCCAGTCCTAAGTTAAGTGGAATCCCATGCAGTTTCTGGTCCTATGAGCATGAGTTGTTTTATGGTAAGAATAGTCACTATTGCGCTCCCATTGCCATACACAGGACCAATGGCACATGCGTCTGTTCCCAGCAAGTACAGTGTATTGGACTGAATAGGATCTACTGTTCTTGTCAGGTTCCTAAGCAGAATTGAACTAGATATAGCCATGTGTGTAGGAAGCACAGTTCTTTTGTTCTGAGCAAGCTCACTGTTCGGACCCCATAAGAAACACAGTAGAGTAGAAGAGTGCTCTTTTCTCAAAAGCAGAGTGTGTTTCTTGTAAGGCAAGCTAGCGTTTGTTTCCTAGTCCTAAATGGAGTTGAATCACATGCAGTTTCTGGGCCTACGAACAAGAGTTGTTTTCTGGTAAGGAAAGTCACATTGTGCTCCCATTGCCATACACAGTGCAAATAGCACTCGCGGCTGTTCCCATCAAGTACAGTGTATTGGAGTGAAGAGGAGCTACTGTTCTTCTCAGTTTCCTAAGCAGAGTTGAACTAGATATGGCCCGTGTGTCTAGGAAGCACAGTTATTATGTTCTGAGCAAGCTCACTGTTCTGGCCCTATAGGAAACACAGTAGAGTAGAAGAATGCTCTTTTATCTAAAGCAGAGCGTGTTTCATGTAATGCGAGCTAGCGTTTGTTTCCCAGTTATAAATAGTGTTGAATCACATGCAGTTTCTAGTCTTATGAGGAAGAGTTGTTTTCTGGTAAGGAAAGTCACTATATTGCTCCCTTTGCCTTACACAGTGCAAATAGCACTCGCGTCTGTTCCCAGCAAGTACAGTGTATTGGACTGAAGAGGAGCTACTATTCTTCACAGTTTCCTAAGCAGAGTTGAACTAGATATGGCCCGTGTGTAGGAAGCACAGTTATTATGTTCTGAGCAAGCTCACTGTTCTGGCCCTATAGGAAACACAGGAGAGTAAAAGAGTGCTCTTTTCTCAAAAGCAGAGTGTGTGTCTTGTAAGGCGAGCTAGCGTTTGTTTCCCAGTCCTAAATGGAGTTGAATCACAAGCAGTTTCTGGTTGTACGAGCAAGAGTTGTTTCTGGTAAGGTGAGTCACTATTGTGCTCCAATTGCCATACACAGTGCAAATAGCAGTCGCGTCTGTTTTCAGCAAGTACAGTGTATCGCACTGAAGAGGAGCTACTGTTCTTGTCAGTTTCCTAAGCAGAGTTTAACTAGATATGGCCCGTGTGTGGAGGAAGCACAGTTATTATGTTCTGAGCAAGCTCACTGTTCTGGCCCTATAGGAAACACAGTGGAATAGAAGAGTGCTCTTTTCTCTAAAGCAGACTGTGTTTCTTGTAAGGCGAGCTCATGTTTGTTTCCCAGTCCTAAATGGAGTTGAGTCACAGGCAGTTTTTGGTCCTAAGAGCAAGAGTTGTTTTCTGGTAAGAAGAGTCACTATTGCGCTCCAAATGCCATACACAGTGCAAATAGCACTCGCGTATGTTCCCAGCAAGTACAGTGTATTGGACTGAAGAAGAGCTACTGTTCTTCTCAGTTTCCTAAGAAGAGTTGAACTAGATATGGTCCATGTGTGTAGGAAGCACAGTTCTTTTGTTCTGAGCAAGCTCACTGTTCTGGCCCTATAGGAAACACAGTAGAGTAGAAGAGTGCTCTTTTCTCAAAAGCAGAGTGTGTTTCTTGTAAGGTGAGCTAGCGTTTCTTTCCCAGTCCTAAATGGAGTTGAATCACATGCAGTTTGTGGTCCTACGAGCAAGAGTTGTTTTCTGGTAAGGAAAGTCACTATTGTGCTCCCATTGCCATATACAGTGCAAGTAGCACTCGCGTCTGTTCCCAGCAAGTACAGTGTATTGGACTGAATAGGAGCTACTGTTCTTGTCAGTTTCCTAAGCAGAGTTGAACTAGATATGGCCCTTGTATAGGAAGCACAGTTCTTTTGTTCTGAGCAAGCTCACTCTTCTGGCCCTATAGGAAACACAGTAGAGTAGAAGAGTGCTCTTTTCTCTAAAGCAGAGTGTGTTTCTTGTAAGGCGAACTAGCGTTTGTTTCCCACTCCTAAATGGAGTTGAATCACATGCAGTTTCTGGTCCTACGAGCAAGAGTTGTTTTATGGTAAGAAGAGTCACTATTGCGCTGCCATTGCCATACACAGGACAAATAGCACTGGCGTCTGTTCCCAGCAAGTACAGTGTATTGGACTGAAGAGGATCTACTGTTCTTGTCAGGTTTTTAAGCAGAATTGAAATAGATATGGCCATGTGTGTAGGAAGCACAGTTCTTTTGTTCTGAGCAAGCTCACTGTTCGGACCCCATAGGAAACACAGTAGAGTAGAAGAGTGCTCTTTTCTCAAAAGCAGAGTGTGTTTCTTGTAAGGCAAGCGACCGTTTGTTTCCCATTCCTAAATGGAGTTGAATCACATGCAGTTTCTGGTCCTATGAGCAAGAGTTGTTTTCTGGTAAGGAAAGTCACTATAGCGCTCCCATTGCCATAAACAGTGGAAATAGCACTCACGTCTGTTCCCAGCAAGTACAGTGTATCGGACTGAAGAGGAGCTACTGTTCTTGTCAGTTTCCTAAGCAGAGTTGAACTAGATATGGCCCGTGAGTGTAGGAAGCACAGTTCATTTGTTCTGAGCAAGTTCACTGTTCTGGCCCTTTAGGAAACACAGGAGAGTAAAAGAGTGCTCTTTTCTCAAAAGCAGAGTGTGTGTCTTGTAAGGCGAGCTAGCGTTTGTTTCCCAGTCCTAAATGGAGTTGAATCACAAGCAGTTTCTGGTTGTACGAGCAAGAGTTGTTTTCTGGTAAGAAGAGTCACTATTGCGCTCCAAATGCCATGCACAGTGCAAATAGCACTCGCGTATGTTCCCAGCAAGTACAGTGTATTGGACTGAAGAAGAGCTACTGTTCTTCTCAGTTTCCTAAGCAGAGTTGAACTAGATATGGCCCGTGTGTAGGAAGCACAGTTCTTTTGTTCTGAGCAAGCTCACTGTTCTGGCCCTATAGGAAACACAGTAGAGTAGAAGAGTGCTCTTTTCTCAAAAGCAGAGTGGTTTTTGTAAGGCGAGCTAGCGTTTGTTTCCTAGTCCTAAATGGAGTTGAATCACATGCAGTTTCTGGTCCTACGAACAAGAGTTGTTTTCTGGTAAGGAAAGTCACTATTGCGCTCCCATTGCCATACACAGTGCAAATAGCACTCGCGTCTGTTCCCAACAATTACAGTGGATCGGACTGAAGAGGAGCTACTGTTCTTGTCAGTTTCCTAAGCAGAGTTGAATTAGATATGGTCCGTGTGTGTAGGAAGCACAGTTCCTTTGTTCTAATCAAGCTCACTGTTTGGAACCCTAGGAAACACAGTGGAGTAGAAGAGTGCTCTTTTCTCTAAAGCAGAGTGTTTTTCTTGTAAGGCGAGCTAGCATTTGTTTCCCAGTCCTAGATGGCGTTGAATCACATGCAGTTTGTGGTCCTACGAGCAAGAGTTGTTTTCTGGTAAGGAAAGTCACTATTGTGTTCTCATTGCCATACACAGTGCAAATAGCACTCGCGTATGTTCCCAGCAATTACAGTGTATTGGAATGAAGAGGAGCTACTGTTCTTCTCAGTTTCGTATGCAGAGTTGAACTAGATATTATCTGTGTGTGTAGGAAGCACAGTTCATTTGATCTGAGTAAGCTCACTGTTCTTGACCTATAGGAAACACAGTAGAGTAGAAGAGTGCTCTTTTCGCAAAAGGAGAGTGTGTTTTTGTAAGGCGAGCTAGCATTTGTTTCCCAGTCCTAAATGGCGTTGAATCACATGCAATTTCTATTCCTATGAGCAAGAGTTGTTTTCTGGTAAGGAAAGTCACTATTGCGTTCTCATTGCCATAAACACTGCAAATAGCACTGGCGTCTGATCGCAGCAAGTACAGTGTATTGGACTGAAGAGGATCTACTGTTCTTGTCAGGTTCCTAAGCAGAATTGAACTAGATATGGCCGTGTGTGTAGTAAGCACAGTTCTTTTGTTCTGAGCAAGCTCACTGTTTGGACCCCATAGGAAACACAGTAGAGTAGAAGAGTGCTCTTTTATCTAAAGCAGAGTGTGTTTCTTGTAAGGCGAGCTAGCTTTTGTTTCCCAGTCCTAAATGGAGTTGAATCCCATGCAGTTTCTGGTCCTAAGAGCAAGAGTTGTTTTCTGGTAAGGAAAGTCACTATTGTGCTCCCATTGCCATACACAGTGCAAATAGCACTCGCGTCTGTTCCCAGCAAGTACAGTGTATTGGAGTGAAGAGGAGCTACTGTTCTTCTCAGTTTTCTAAGCAGAGTTGAACTAGATGTGGCCCGTGTGTGTAGGAAGCACAGTTATTATGTTCTGAGCAAGCTCACTGTTCTGGCCCTATAGGAAACACTGTAGAGTAGAAGAGTGCTCTTTTCTCTAAAGCAGAGTGTGTTTCTTGTAAGGCGTGCTCGCGTTTGTTTCCCAGTCTTAAATGGAGTTGTGTCACATGCAGTTTTTGGTCCTACAACAAAGAGTTGTTTTCTGGAAAGAAGAGTCACTATTGTGCTCCAAATGCCATACACAGTGCAAATAGCACTCGCGTCTGTTCCCAGCAAGTACAGTTTATTGGACTTAATAGGAGCTATTGTTCTTGACAGTTTCCTAAGCAGAGTTTAACTAGATATGGTCCATGTGTGTAGGAAGCACAGTTCTTTTGTTCTGAGAAAGCTCACTGTTTGGACCCCATAGGAAACAAAGTAGAGTAGAAGAGTGCTCTTTTCTCAAAAGCAGAGTGTGTTTCTTGTAAGGCGAGCTAGCGTTTGTTTCCCAGTCCTAAATGGAGTTGAATCACATGCAGTTTCTGGTCCTACGAGCAAGAGTTGTTTTCTGGTAAGAAGAGTCACTATTGTGCTCCAAATGCCATACACAGTGCAAATAGCTCTCACGTCTGATCCCAGGAAGTACAGTGTATTGGACTGAAGAGGAGCTACTGTTCTTCTCAGTTTCCTAAGCAGAATTGAACTAGATATGGCCGTGTGTGTAGGAAGCACAGTTCTTTTGTTCTGAGCAAGCTCACTGTTTGGACCCCATAGGAAACACAGTAGAGTAGAAGAGTGCTCTTTTCTCTAAAGCAGAGTGTGTTTCTTGTAAGGCGAGCTAGCTTTTGTTTCCCAGTCCTAAATGGAGTTGAATCCCATGCAGTTGCTGGTCCTAAGAGCAAGAGTTGTTTTCTGGTAAGGAAAGTCACGATTGTGCTCCCATTGCCATACACAGTGCAAATAGCACTCGCGTCTGTTCCCAGCAAGTACAGTGTATTGGACTGAATAGGATCTACTGTTCTTGTCAGGATCCTAAGCAGAATTGAACTAGATATGGCCGTGTGTGTAGGAAGCACAGTTCTTTTGTTCTGAGCAAGCTCACTGTTCGGACCCCATAAGAAACACAGTAGAGTAGAAGAGTGTCTTTTCTCAAAAGCAGAGTGTGTTTCTTGTAAGGCGAGCTAGCGTTTGTTTCCCAGTCCTAAATGGAGTTGAATCACATGCAGTTTGTGGTCCTACGAGCAAGAGTTGTTTTCTGGTAAGGAAAGTCACTATTGTGCTCCCATTGCCATACACAGTACAAATAGCACTCGCGTCTGTTCCCAGGAATTACAGTGTATCGGACTGAAGAGGAGCTACTGTTCTTGTCAGTTTCCTAAGCAGAGTTGAACTAGATATGGCCCGTGTGTAGGAAGCACAGTTCTTTGTTCTGAGCAAGCTCACTGTTCTGGCCCTATAGGAAACACAGTAGAGTAGAAGAGTGCTCTTTTCTCTAAAGCAGAGTGTGTTTCTTGTAAGGCGAACTAGCATTTGTTTCCCACTAATAAATGGAGTTGAATCACATGCAGTTTCTGGTCCTACGAGCAAGAGTTGTTTTATGGTAAGAAGAGTCACTATTGCGCTGCCATTGCCATACACAAGACAAATAGCACTGGCGTCTGTTCCCCGCAAGTACAGTGTATTGGACTGAAGAGTATCTACTGTTCTTGTCAGGTTTTTAAGCAGAATTGAAATAGATATGGCCGTGTGTGTAGGAAGCACAGTTCTTTTGTTCTGAGCAAGCTCACTGTTCGGACCCCATAGGAAACACAGTAGAGTAGAAGAGTGCTGTTTTCATAAAAGCAGAGTGTGTTTCTTGTAAGGCAAGCTACCGTTTGTTTCCCATTCCTAAATGGAGTTGAATCACATGCAGTTTCTGGTCCTATGAGCAAGAGTTGTTTTCTGGTAAGGAAAGTCACTATAGCGCTCCCATTGCCATGAACAGTGGAAATAGCACTCACGTCTGTTCCCAGCAAGTACAGTGTATTGGACTGAAGAGGATCTACTGTTCTTGTCAGGTTTTTAAGCAGAATTGAAATAGATATGGCCGTGTGTGTAGGAAGCACAGTTCTTTTGTTCTGAGCAAGCTCACTGTTCGGACCCCATAGGAAACACAGTAGAGTAGAAGAGTGCTGTTTTCTCAAAAGCAGAGTGTGTTTCTTGTAAGGCAAGCTACCGTTTGTTTCCCAGTCCTAAATGGAGTTGAATCACAAGCAGTTTCTGGTTGTACGAGCAAGAGTTGTTTCTGGTAAGGTGAGTCACTATTGTGCTCCAATTGCCATACACAGTGCAAATAGCACTCGCGTCTGTTTTCAGCAAGTACAGTGTATCGGACTGAAGAGGAGCTACTGTTCTTGTCAGTTTCCTAAGCAGAGTTTAACTAGATATGGCCCGTGTGTGGAGGAAGCACATTTATTATGTTCTGAGCAAGCTCACTGTTCTGGCCCTATAGGAAACACAGTGGAGTAGAAGAGTGCTCTTTTCTCTAAAGCAGACTGTGTTTCTTGTAAGGCGAGCTCATGTTTGTTTCCCAGTCCTAAATGGAGTTGAGTCACAGGCAGTTTTTGGTCCTAAGAGCAAGAGTTGTTTTCTGGTAAGAAGAGTCACTATTGCGCTCCAAATGCCATACACACTGCAAATAGCACTCGCGTATGTTCCCAGCAAGTACAGTGTATTGGACTGAAGAAGAGCTACTGTTATTCTCAGTTTCCTAAGCAGAGTTGAACTAGATATGGTCCATGTGTGTAGGAAGCACAGTTCTTTTGTTCTGAGCAAGTTCACTGTTTGGACCCCATAGGAAACACAGTAGAGTAGAAGAGTGCTCTTTTCTCAAAAGCAGACTGTGTTTCTTGTAAGGTGAGCTAGCGTTTCTTTCCCAGTCCTAAATAGAGTTGAATCACATGCAGTTTGTGGTCCTACGAGCAAGAGTTGTTTTCTGGTAAGGAAAGTCACTATTGTGCTCCCATTGCCATATACAGTGCAAATAGCACTCGCGTCTGTTCCCAGCAAGTACAGTGTATTGGACTGAATAGGAGCTACTGTTCTTGTCAGTTTCCTAAGCAGAGTTGAACTAGACATGGCCCGTGTGTAGGAAGCACAGTTCTTTTGTTCTGAGCAAGCTCACTGTTCTGGCCCTATAGGAAACACAGTAGAGTAGAAGAGTGCTCTTTTCTCAAAAGCAGAGTGGTTTTTGTAAGGCGAGCTAGCGTTTGTTTCCTAGTCCTAAATGGAGTTGAATCACATGCAGTTTCTGGTCCTACGAACAAGAGTTGTTTTCTGGTAAGGAAAGTCACTATTGCGCTCCCATTGCCATACACAGTGCAAATAGCACTCGCGTCTGTTCCCAACAATTACAGTGTATTGGACTGAAGAGGAGCTACTGTTCTTGTCAGTTTCCTAAGCAGAGTTGAACTAGATATGGTCCGTGTGTGTAGGAAGCACAGTTCCTTTGTTCTGAGCAAGCTCACTGTTTGGAACCCTCGGAAGCACAGTGGAGTAGAAGAGTGCTCTTTTCTCTAAAGCAGAGTGTTTTTCTTGTAAGGCGAGCTAGCATTTCTTTCCCAGTCCTAAATGGCGTTGAATCACATGCAGTTTGTGGTCCTACGAGCAAGAGTTGTTTTCTGGTAAGGAAAGTCACTATTGTGTTCTCATTGCCATACACAGTGCAAATAGCACTCGCGTATGTTCCCAGCAATTACAGTGTATTGGAATGAAGAGGAGCTACTGTTCTTCTCAGTTTCGTATGCAGAGTTGAACTAGATATTATCTGTGTGTGTAGGAAGCACAGTTAATTTGATCTGAGCAAGCTCACTGTTCTTGCCCTATAGGAAACACAGTAGAGTAGAAGAGTGCTCTTTTCGCAAAAGGAGAGTGTGTTTTTGTAAGGCGAGCTAGTATTTGTTTCCTAGTCCTAAATGGCGTTGAATCACATGCAATTTCTATTCCTACGAACAAGAGTTGTTTTCTGGTAAGGAAAGTCACTATTGCGTTCTCATTGCCATAAACAGTGCAAATAGCACTGGCGTCTGATCGCAGCAAGTACAGTGTATTGGACTGAAGAGGACCTACTGTTCTTGTCAGGTTCCTAAGCAGAATTGAACTAGATATGGCCGTGTGTGTAGGAAGCACAGTTCTTTTGTTCTGAGCAAGCTCACTGTTTGGACCCCATAGGAAACACAGTAGAGTAGAAGAGTGCTCTTTTCTCTAAGGCAGAGTGTGTTTCTTGTAAGGCGAGCTAGCTTTTTTTTCCCAGTCCTAAATGGAGTTGAATCCCATGCAGTTTCTGGTCCTAAGAGCAAGAGTTGTTTTCTGGTAAGGAAAGTCACTATTGTGCTCCCATTGCCATACACAGTGCAAATAGCACTCGCGTCTGTTCCCAGCAAGTACAGTGTATTGGAGTGAAGAGGAGCTACTGTTCTTCTCAGTTTTCTAAGCAGAGTTGAACTAGATATGGCCCGTGTGTCTAGGAAGCACAGTTATTATGTTCTGAGCAAGCTCAATGTTCTGGCCCTATAGGAAACACAGTAGAGTAGAGGAGTGCTCTTTTCTCTAAAGCAGAGTGTGTTTCTTGTAAGGCGAGCTCGCGTTTGTTTCCCAGTCCTAAATGGAGTTGAGTCACAGGCAGTTTTTGGTACTACCAGCAAGAGATGTTTTCTGGTAAGAAGAGTTACTATTGCGCTCCAAATGCCATACACAGTGCAAATAGCACTCGCGTCTGTTCCCAGCAAGTACAGTGTATTGGACTGAAGAGGAGCTACTGTTCTTGTCAGTTTCCTAAGCAGAGTTGAACTAGATATGCTCTGTGTGTGTAGGAAGCACAGTTCTTTTGTTCTGAGCAAGCTCACTGGTTGGACCCCATAGGAAACACAGTAGAGTAGAAGAGTGCTCTTTCCTCTAAAGCAGAGTGTGTTTCATGTAAGGCGAGCTAGCGTTTGTATCCCAGTCCTAAGTTAAGTGAAATCCCATGCAGTTTCTGGTCCTACGAGCATGAGTTGTTTTATGGTAAGAATAGTCACTATTGCGCTCCGATTGCCATACACAGGACCAATGGCACATGCGTCTGTTCCCAGCAAGTACAGTGTATTGGACTGAATAGGATCTACTGTTCTTGTCAGGTTCCTAAGCAGAATTGAACTAGATATGGCCGTGTGTGTAGGAAGCACAGTTCTTTGGTTCTGAACAAGCTTACTGTTCGGACCCCATAAGAAACACAGTAGAGTAGAAGAGTGCTCTTTTCTCAAAAGCAGAGTGTGTTTCTTGCAAGGCGAGCTAGCGTTTGTTTCCCAGTCCTAAATGGATTTGAATCACATGCAGTTTCTGGTTCTACGAGCAAGAGTTGTTTTCTGGTAAGGAAAGTCACTATTGTGCTCCCATTGCCATACACAGTACAAATAGCACTCGCGTCTGTTCCCAGGAATTACAGTGTATCGGACTGAAGAGGAGCTACTGTTCTTGTCAGTTTCCTAAGCAGAGTTGAACTAGATATGGCCCGTGTGTGTAGGAAGCACAGTTCTTATGTTCTGAGCAAGCTCACTGTTCTGGCCCTATAGGAAACACAGTAGAGTAGAAGAATGCTCTTTTATCTAAAGCAGAGCGTGTTTCATGTAATGCGAGCTAGCGTTTGTTTCCCAGTTATAAATAGTGTTGAATCACATGCAGTTTCTGGTCTTATGAACAAGAGTTGTTTTCTGGTAAGGAAAGTCACTATATTGCTCCCATTGCCATACACAGTGCAAATAGCACTCGCGTCTGTTCCCAGCAAGTACAGTGTATTGGACTGAAGAGGAGCTACTATTCTTCTCAGTTTCCTAAGCAGAGTTGAACTAGATATGGCCCGTGTGTCTAGGAAGCACAGTTCTTTTGTTCTGAGCAAGCTCACTGTTTGGACCCCATAGGAAACACAGTAGAGTAGAAGAGTGCTCTTTTCTCAAAAGCAGAGTGTGTTTCTTGTAAGGCGAGCTAGCGTTTGTTTCCCAGTCCTAAATGGAGTTGAGTCACATGCAGTTTTTTGTCCTACGAGGAAGAGTTGTTTTCTGGTAAGACAAGTCACTATTGTGCTCCAATTGCCATACACAGTGCAAATAGCTCTCGAGTCTGTTCTCAGCAAGTACAGTGTATCGGACTGAAGAGGACCTACTGTTCTTGTCAGTTTCCTAAGCAGAGTTGAACTAGATATGGCCCGTGTGTAGGAAGCACAGTTATTATGTTCTGAGCAAGCTCACTGTTCTGGCCCTATAGGAAACACTGTAGAGTAGAAGAGTGCTCTTTTCTCTAAAGCAGAGTGTGTTTCTTGTAAGGCGTGCTCGCGTTTGTTTCCCAGTCTTACATGGAGTTGAGTCACATGCAGTTTTTGGTCCTACGAGAAAGAGTTGTTTTCTGGAAAGAAGAGTCACTACTGTGCTCCAAATGCCATACACAGTGCAAATAGCACTCACGTCTGTTCCCAGCAAGTACAGTTTATTGGACTTAATAGGAGCTATTGTTCTTGACAGTTTCCTAAGCAGAGTTTAACTAGATATGGTCCATGTGTGTAGGAAGCACAGTTCTTTTGGACTGAGAAAGCTCACTGTTTGGACCCCATAGGAAACACAGTAGAGTAGAAGAGTGCTCTTTTCTCAAAAGCAGAGTGTGTTTCTTGTAAGGCGAGCTAGCGTTTGTTTCCCAGTCCCAAATGGAGTTGAATCACATGCAGTTTCTGGTCCTACGAACAAGAGTTGTTTTCTGGTAAGAAGAGTCACTATTGTGCTCCAAATGCCATACACAGTGCAAATAGCTCTCACGTCTGTTCCCAGGAAGTACAGTGTATTGGACTGAAGAGGAGCTACTGTTCTTCTCAGTTTCCTAAGCAGAGTTGAACTAGATATGGCCCGTGAGTGTAGGAAGCACAGTTCATTTGTTCGGAGCAAGTTCACTGTTCTGGACCTATAAGAAACACAGGAGAGTAAAAGAGTGCTATTTTCTCAAAAGCAGAGTGTGTGTCTTGTAAGGAGAGCTAGCGTTTGTTTCCCAGTCCTAAATGGAGTTGAATCACATGCAGTTTCTGGTCCTATGAGCAAGAGTTGTTTTATGGTAAGAAGAGTCACTATTGCGCTGCCATTGCCATACACAGGACAAATAGCACTGGCGTCTGTTCCCAGCAAGTACAGTGTATTGGACTGAAGAGGATCTACTGTTCTTGTCAGGTTTTTAAGCAGAATTGAAATAGATATGGCCGTGTGTGAAGGAAGCACAGTTCTTTTGTTCTGAGCAAGCTCACTGTTCGGACCCCATAGGAAACACAGTAGAGTAGAAGAGTGCTGTTTTCTCAAAAGCAGAGTGTGTTTCTTGTAAGGCGAGCTAGCGTTTGTTTCCTAGTCCTAAATGGAGTTGAATCACATGCAGTTTCTGGTCCTACGAACAAGAGTTGTTTTCTGGTAAGGAAAGACACTATTGCGCTCCCATTGCCATACACAGTGCAAATAGCACTCGCGTCTGTTCCCAACAATTACAGTGTATCGGACTGAAGAGGAGCTACTGTTCTTGTCAGTTTCCTAAGCAGAGTTGAACTAGATATGGTCCGTGTGTGTAGGAAGCACAGTTCCTTTGTTCTGAGCAAGCTCACTGTTTGGAACCCTAGGAAACACAGTGGAGTAGAAGAGTGCTCTTTTCTCTAAAGCAGAGTGTTTTTCTTGTAAGGCGAGCTAGCATTTGTATCCCAGTCCTAAATGGCGTTGAATCACATGCAGTTTGTGGTCCTACGAGCAAGAGTTGTTTTCTGGTAAGGAAAGTCACTATTGTGTTCTCATTGCCATACACAGTGCAAATAGCACTCGCGTATGTTCCCAGCAATTACAGTGTATTGGAATGAAGAGGAGCTACTGTTCTTCTCAGTTTCCTATGCAGAGTTGAACTAGATCTTATCTGTGTGTGTAGGAAGCACAGTTAATTTGATCTGAGCAAGCTCACTGTTCTTGCCCTATAGGAAACACAGTAGAGTAGAAGAGTGCTCTTTTCGCAAAAGGAGAGTGTGTTTTTGTAAGGCGAGCTAGCATTTGTTTCCCAGTCCTAAATGGCGTTGAATCACATGCAATTTCTATTCCTACGAGCAAGAGTTGTTTTCTGGTAAGGAAAGTCACTATTGCGTTCTCATTGCCATAAACAGTGCAAATAGCACTGGCGTCTGTTCCCAGCAAGTACAGTGTATTGGACTGAAGAGGACCTACTGTTCTTGTCAGGTTCCTAAGCAGAATTGAACTAGATATGGCCGTGTGTGTAGGAAGCACAGTTCTTTTGTTCTGAGCAAGCTCACTGTTTGGACCCCATAGGAAACACAGTAGAGTAGAAGAGTGCTCTTTTCTCTAAAGCAGAGTGTGTTTCTTGTAAGGCAAGCTAGAGTTTGTTTCCCAGTCCTAAATGGAGTTGAGTCACATGCAGTTTTTTGTCCTACGAGGAAGAGTTGTTTTCTGGTAAGACAAGTCACTATTGTGCTCCAATTGCCATACACAGTGCAAATAGCACTCGAGTCTGTTCTCAGCAAGTACAGTGTATCGGACTGAAGAGGACCTACTGTTCTTGTCAGTTTCCTAAGCAGAGTTGAACTAGATATGGCCCGTGTGTGTAGGAAGCACAGTTCTTATGTTCTGAGCAAGCTCACTGTTCTGGCCCTATAGGAAACACTGTAGAGTAGAAGAGTGCTCTTTTCTGTAAAGCAGAGTGTGTTTCTTGTAAGGCGTGCTCGCGTTTGTTTCCCAGTCTTAAATGGAGTTGAGTCACATGCAGTTTTTGGTCCTACGAGAAAGAGTTGTTTTCTGGAAAGAAGAGTCACTATTGTGCTCCAAATGCCATACACAGTGCAAATAGCACTCGCGTCTGTTCCCAGCAAGTACAGTTTATTGGACTTAATAGGAGCTATTGTTCTTGACAGTTTCCTAAGCAGAGTTTAACTAGATATGGTCCATGTGTGTAGGAAGCACAGTTCTTTTGTTCTGAGAAAGCTCACTGTTTGGACCCCATAGGAAACACAGTAGAGTAGAAGAGTGCTCTTCTCTCAAAAGCAGAGTGTGTTTCTTGTAAGGCGAGGTAGCGTTTGTTTCCCAGTCATAAATGGAGTTGAATCACATGCAGTTTCTGGTCCTACGAGCAAGAGTTGTTTTCTGGTAAGGTGAGTCACTATTGTGCTCCAATTGCCATACACAGTGCAAATAGCACTCGCGTCTGTTTTCAGCAAGTACAGTGTATCGGACTGAAGAGGAGCTACTGTTCTTGTCAGTTTCCTAAGCAGAGTTTAACTAGATATGGCCCGTGTGTGGAGGAAGCACAGTTATTATGTTCTGAGCAAGCTCACTGTTCTGGCCCTATAGGAAACACAGTGGAGTAGAAGAGTGCTCTTTTCTCTAAAGCAGACTGTGTTTCTTGTAAGGCGAGCTCATGTTTGTTTCCCAGTCCTAAATGGAGTTGAGTCACAGGCAGTTTATGGTCCTAAGAGCAAGAGTTGTTTTCTGGTAAGAAGAGTCACTATTGCGCTCCAAATGCAACACACAGTGCAAATAGCACTCGCGTAGGTTCCCAGCAAGTACAGTGTATTGGACTGAAGAAGAGCTACTGTTCTTCTCAGTTTCCTAAGAAGAGTTGAACTAGATATGGTCCATGTGTGTACGAAGCACAGTTCTTTTGTTCTGACCAAGCTCACTGTTTGGACCCCATAGGAAACACAGTAGAGTAGAAGAGTGCTCTTTTCTCAAAAGCAGAGTGTGTTTCTTGTAAGGTGAGCTAGCGTTTCTTTCCCAGTCCTAAATGGAGTTGAATCACATGCAGTTTGTGGTCCTACGAGCAAGAGTTGTTTTCTGGTAAGGAAAGTCACTATTGTGCTCCCATTGCCATATACAGTGCAAATAGCACTCGCGTCTGTTCCCAGCAAGTACAGTGTATTGGACTGAATAGGAGCTACTGTTCTTGTCAGTTTCCTAAGCAGAGTTGAACAAGATATGGCCCGTGTGTAGGAAGCACAGTTCTTTTGTTCTGAGCAAGCTCACTGTTCTGGCCCTATAGGAAACACAGTAGAGTAGAAGAGTGCTCTTTTCTCTAAAGCAGAGTGTGTTTCTTGTAAGGCGAACTAGCATTTGTTTCCCACTCCTAAATGGAGTTGAATCACATGCAGTTTCTGGTCCTACGAGCAAGAGTTGTTTTATGGTAAGAAGAGTCACTATTACGCTGCCATTGCCATACACAGGACAAATAGCACTGGCGTCTGTTCCCAGCAAGTACAGTGTATTGGACTGAAGAGGATCTACTGTTCTTGCCAGGTTTTTAAGCAGAATTGAAATAGATATGGCCGTGTGTGTAGGAAGCACAGTTCTTTTGTTCTGAGCAAGCTCACTGTTCGGACCCCATAGGAAACACAGTAGAGTAGAAGAGTGCTGTTTTCTCAAAAGCAGAGTGTGTTTCTTGTAAGGCAAGCTACCGTTTGTTTCCCATTCCTAAATGGAGTTGAATCACATGCAGTTTCTGGTCCTATGAGCAAGAGTTGTTTTCTGGTAAGGAAAGTCACTATAGCGCTCCCATTGCCATAAACAGTGGAAATAGCACTCACGTCTGTTCCCAGCAAGTACAGTGTATCGGACTGAAGAGGAGCTACTGTTCTTGTCAGTTTCCTAAGCAGAGTTGAACTACATATGGCCCGTGAGTGTAGGAAGCACAGTTCATTTGTTCTGAGCAAGTTCACTGTTCTGGCCCTATAGGAAACACAGGAGAGTAAAAGAGTGCTCTTTTCTCAAAAGCAGAGTGTGTTTCTTGTAAGGCGAGCTCGCGTTTGTTTCCCAGTCCTAAATGGAGTTGAGTCACAGGCAGTTTTTGGTACTACCAGCAAGAGATGTTTTCTGGTAAGAAGAGTTACTATTGCGCTCCAAATGCCATACACAGTGCAAATAGCACTCGCGTCTGTTCCCAGCAAGTACAGTGTATTGGACTGAAGAGGAGCTACTGTTCTTGTCAGTTTCCTAAGCAGAGTTGAACTAGATATGCTCTGTGTGTGTAGGAAGCACAGTTCTTTTGTTCTGAGCAAGCTCACTGGTTGGACCCCATAGGAAACACAGTAGAGTAGAAGAGTGCTCTTTCCTCTAAAGCAGAGTGTGTTTCATGTAAGGCGAGCTAGCGTTTGTATCCCAGTCCTAAGTTAAGTGAAATCCCATGCAGTTTCTGGTCCTACGAGCATGAGTTGTTTTATGGTAAGAATAGTCACTATTGCGCTCCGATTGCCATACACAGGACCAATGGCACATGCGTCTGTTCCCAGCAAGTACAGTGTATTGGACTGAATAGGATCTACTGTTCTTGTCAGGTTCCTAAGCAGAATTGAACTAGATATGGCCGTGTGTGTAGGAAGCACAGTTCTTTGGTTCTGAACAAGCTTACTGTTCGGACCCCATAAGAAACACAGTAGAGTAGAAGAGTGCTCTTTTCTCAAAAGCAGAGTGTGTTTCTTGCAAGGCGAGCTAGCGTTTGTTTCCCAGTCCTAAATGGATTTGAATCACATGCAGTTTCTGGTTCTACGAGCAAGAGTTGTTTTCTGGTAAGGAAAGTCACTATTGTGCTCCCATTGCCATACACAGTACAAATAGCACTCGCGTCTGTTCCCAGGAATTACAGTGTATCGGACTGAAGAGGAGCTACTGTTCTTGTCAGTTTCCTAAGCAGAGTTGAACTAGATATGGCCCGTGTGTGTAGGAAGCACAGTTCTTATGTTCTGAGCAAGCTCACTGTTCTGGCCCTATAGGAAACACAGTAGAGTAGAAGAATGCTCTTTTATCTAAAGCAGAGCGTGTTTCATGTAATGCGAGGTAGCGTTTGTTTCCCAGTTATAAATAGTGTTGAATCACATGCAGTTTCTGGTCTTATGAACAAGAGTTGTTTTCTGGTAAGGAAAGTCACTATATTGCTCCCATTGCCATACACAGTGCAAATAGCACTCGCGTCTGTTCCCAGCAAGTACAGTGTATTGGACTGAAGAGGAGCTACTATTCTTCTCAGTTTCCTAAGCAGAGTTGAACTAGATATGGCCCGTGTGTCTAGGAAGCACAGTTCTTTTGTTCTGAGCAAGCTCACTGTTTGGACCCCATAGGAAACACAGTAGAGTAGAAGAGTGCTCTTTTCTCAAAAGCAGAGTGTGTTTCTTGTAAGGCGAGCTAGCGTTTGTTTCCCAGTCCTAAATGGAGTTGAGTCACATGCAGTTTTTTGTCCTACGAGGAAGAGTTGTTTTCTGGTAAGACAAGTCACTATTGTGCTCCAATTGCCATACACAGTGCAAATAGCTCTCGAGTCTGTTCTCAGCAAGTACAGTGTATCGGACTGAAGAGGACCTACTGTTCTTGTCAGTTTCCTAAGCAGAGTTGAACTAGATATGGCCCGTGTGTAGGAAGCACAGTTATTATGTTCTGAGCAAGCTCACTGTTCTGGCCCTATAGGAAACACTGTAGAGTAGAAGAGTGCTCTTTTCTCTAAAGCAGAGTGTGTTTCTTGTAAGGCGTGCTCGCGTTTGTTTCCCAGTCTTACATGGAGTTGAGTCACATGCAGTTTTTGGTCCTACGAGAAAGAGTTGTTTTCTGGAAAGAAGAGTCACTACTGTGCTCCAAATGCCATACACAGTGCAAATAGCACTCACGTCTGTTCCCAGCAAGTACAGTTTATTGGACTTAATAGGAGCTATTGTTCTTGACAGTTTCCTAAGCCGAGTTTAACTAGATATGGTCCATGTGTGTAGGAAGCACAGTTCTTTTGGACTGAGAAAGCTCACTGTTTGGACCCCATAGGAAACACAGTAGAGTAGAAGAGTGCTCTTTTCTCAAAAGCAGAGTGTGTTTCTTGTAAGGCGAGCTAGCGTTTGTTTCCCAGTCCCAAATGGAGTTGAATCACATGCAGTTTCTGGTCCTACGAACAAGAGTTGTTTTCTGGTAAGAAGAGTCACTATTGTGCTCCAAATGCCATACACAGTGCAAATAGCTCTCACGTCTGTTCCCAGGAAGTACAGTGTATTGGACTGAAGAGGAGCTACTGTTCTTCTCAGTTTCCTAAGCAGAGTTGAACTAGATATGGCCCGTGAGTGTAGGAAGCACAGTTCATTTGTTCGGAGCAAGTTCACTGTTCTGGACCTATAAGAAACACAGGAGAGTAAAAGAGTGCTATTTTCTCAAAAGCAGAGTGTGTGTCTTGTAAGGAGAGCTAGCGTTTGTTTCCCAGTCCTAAATGGAGTTGAATCACATGCAGTTTCTGGTCCTATGAGCAAGAGTTGTTTTATGGTAAGAAGAGTCACTATTGCGCTGCCATTGCCATACACAGGACAAATAGCACTGGCGTCTGTTCCCAGCAAGTACAGTGTATTGGACTGAAGAGGATCTACTGTTCTTGTCAGGTTTTTAAGCAGAATTGAAATAGATATGGCCGTGTGTGAAGGAAGCACAGTTCTTTTGTTCTGAGCAAGCTCACTGTTCGGACCCCATAGGAAACACAGTAGAGTAGAAGAGTGCTGTTTTCTCAAAAGCAGAGTGTGTTTCTTGTAAGGCGAGCTAGCGTTTGTTTCCTAGTCCTAAATGGAGTTGAATCACATGCAGTTTCTGGTCCTACGAACAAGAGTTGTTTTCTGGTAAGGAAAGACACTATTGCGCTCCCATTGCCATACACAGTGCAAATAGCACTCGCGTCTGTTCCCAACAATTACAGTGTATCGGACTGAAGAGGAGCTACTGTTCTTGTCAGTTTCCTAAGCAGAGTTGAACTAGATATGGTCCGTGTGTGTAGGAAGCACAGTTCCTTTGTTCTGAGCAAGCTCACTGTTTGGAACCCTAGGAAACACAGTGGAGTAGAAGAGTGCTCTTTTCTCTAAAGCAGAGTGTTTTTCTTGTAAGGCGAGCTAGCATTTGTATCCCAGTCCTAAATGGCGTTGAATCACATGCAGTTTGTGGTCCTACGAGCAAGAGTTGTTTTCTGGTAAGGAAAGTCACTATTGTGTTCTCATTGCCATACACAGTGCAAATAGCACTCGCGTATGTTCCCAGCAATTACAGTGTATTGGAATGAAGAGGAGCTACTGTTCTTCTCAGTTTCCTATGCAGAGTTGAACTAGATCTTATCTGTGTGTGTAGGAAGCACAGTTAATTTGATCTGAGCAAGCTCACTGTTCTTGCCCTATAGGAAACACAGTAGAGTAGAAGAGTGCTCTTTTCGCAAAAGGAGAGTGTGTTTTTGTAAGGCGAGCTAGCATTTGTTTCCCAGTCCTAAATGGCGTTGAATCACATGCAATTTCTATTCCTACGAGCAAGAGTTGTTTTCTGGTAAGGAAAGTCACTATTGCGTTCTCATTGCCATAAACAGTGCAAATAGCACTGGCGTCTGTTCCCAGCAAGTACAGTGTATTGGACTGAAGAGGACCTACTGTTCTTGTCAGGTTCCTAAGCAGAATTGAACTAGATATGGCCGTGTGTGTAGGAAGCACAGTTCTTTTGTTCTGAGCAAGCTCACTGTTTGGACCCCATAGGAAACACAGTAGAGTAGAAGAGTGCTCTTTTCTCTAAAGCAGAGTGTGTTTCTTGTAAGGCAAGCTAGAGTTTGTTTCCCAGTCCTAAATGGAGTTGAGTCACATGCAGTTTTTTGTCCTACGAGGAAGAGTTGTTTTCTGGTAAGACAAGTCACTATTGTGCTCCAATTGCCATACACAGTGCAAATAGCACTCGAGTCTGTTCTCAGCAAGTACAGTGTATCGGACTGAAGAGGACCTACTGTTCTTGTCAGTTTCCTAAGCAGAGTTGAACTAGATATGGCCCGTGTGTGTAGGAAGCACAGTTCTTATGTTCTGAGCAAGCTCACTGTTCTGGCCCTATAGGAAACACTGTAGAGTAGAAGAGTGCTCTTTTCTGTAAAGCAGAGTGTGTTTCTTGTAAGGCGTGCTCGCGTTTGTTTCCCAGTCTTAAATGGAGTTGAGTCACATGCAGTTTTTGGTCCTACGAGAAAGAGTTGTTTTCTGGAAAGAAGAGTCACTATTGTGCTCCAAATGCCATACACAGTGCAAATAGCACTCGCGTCTGTTCCCAGCAAGTACAGTTTATTGGACTTAATAGGAGCTATTGTTCTTGACAGTTTCCTAAGCAGAGTTTAACTAGATATGGTCCATGTGTGTAGGAAGCACAGTTCTTTTGTTCTGAGAAAGCTCACTGTTTGGACCCCATAGGAAACACAGTAGAGTAGAAGAGTGCTCTTCTCTCAAAAGCAGAGTGTGTTTCTTGTAAGGCGAGGTAGCGTTTGTTTCCCAGTCATAAATGGAGTTGAATCACATGCAGTTTCTGGTCCTACGAGCAAGAGTTGTTTTCTGGTAAGGTGAGTCACTATTGTGCTCCAATTGCCATACACAGTGCAAATAGCACTCGCGTCTGTTTTCAGCAAGTACAGTGTATCGGACTGAAGAGGAGCTACTGTTCTTGTCAGTTTCCTAAGCAGAGTTTAACTAGATATGGCCCGTGTGTGGAGGAAGCACAGTTATTATGTTCTGAGCAAGCTCACTGTTCTGGCCCTATAGGAAACACAGTGGAGTAGAAGAGTGCTCTTTTCTCTAAAGCAGACTGTGTTTCTTGTAAGGCGAGCTCATGTTTGTTTCCCAGTCCTAAATGGAGTTGAGTCACAGGCAGTTTTTGGTCCTAAGAGCAAGAGTTGTTTTCTGGTAAGAAGAGTCACTATTGTGCTCCAAATGCAACACACAGTGCAAATAGCACTCGCATATGTTCCCAGCAAGTACAGTGTATTGGACTGAAGAAGAGCTACTGTTCTTCTCAGTTTCCTAAGAAGAGTTGAACTAGATATGGTCCATGTGTGTACGAAGCACAGTTCTTTTGTTCTGACCAAGCTCACTGTTTGGACCCCATAGGAAACACAGTAGAGTAGAAGAGTGCTCTTTTCTCAAAAGAAGAGTGTGTTTCTTGTAAGGTGAGCTAGCGTTTCTTTCCCAGTCCTAAATGGAGTTGAATCACATGCAGTTTGTGGTCCTACGAGCAAGAGTTGTTTTCTGGTAAGGAAAGTCACTATTGTGCTCCTATTGCCATATACAGTGCAAATAGCACTCGCGTCTGTTCCCAGCAAGTACAGTGTATTGGACTGAATAGGAGCTACTGTTCTTGTCAGTTTCCTAAGCAGAGTTGAACAAGATATGGCCCGTGTGTAGGAAGCACAGTTCTTTTGTTCTGAGCAAGCTCACTGTTCTGGCCCTATAGGAAACACAGTAGAGTAGAAGAGTGCTCTTTTCTCTAAAGCAGAGTGTGTTTCTTGAAAGGCGAACTAGCCTTTGTTTCCCACTCCTAAATGGAGTTGAATCACATGCAGTTTCTGGTCCTACGAGCAAGAGTTGTTTTATGGTAAGAAGAGTCACTATTACGCTGCCATTGCCATACACAGGACAAATAGCACTGGCGTCTGTTCCCAGCAAGTACAGTGTATTGGACTGAAGAGGATCTACTGTTCTTGCCAGGTTTTTAAGCAGAATTGAAATAGATATGGCCGTGTGTGTAGGAAGCACAGTTCTTTTGTTCTGAGCAAGCTCACTGTTCGGACCCCATAGGAAACACAGTAGAGTAGAAGAGTGCTGTTTTCTCAAAAGCAGAGTGTGTTTCTTGTAAGGCAAGCTACCGTTTGTTTCCCATTCCTAAATGGAGTTGAATCACATGCAGTTTCTGGTCCTATGAGCAAGAGTTGTTTTCTGGTAAGGAAAGTCACTATAGCGCTCCCATTGCCATAAACAGTGGAAATAGCACTCACGTCTGTTCCCAGCAAGTACAGTGTATCGGACTGAAGAGGAGCTACTGTTCTTGTCAGTTTCCTAAGCAGAGTTGAACTACATATGGCCCGTGAGTGTAGGAAGCACAGTTCATTTGTTCTGAGCAAGTTCACTGTTCTGGCCCTATAGGAAACACAGGAGAGTAAAAGAGTGCTCTTTTCTCAAAAGCAGAGTGTGTGTCTTGTAAGGCGAGCTAGCGTTTGTTTCCCAGTCCTAAATGGAGTTGAATCACAAGCAGTTTCTGGTTGTACGAGCAAGAGTTGTTTCTGGTAAGGTGAGTCACTATTGTGCTCCAATTGCCATACACAGTGCAAATAGCACTCGCGTCTGTTTTCAGCAAGTACAGTGTATCGGACTGAAGAGGAGCTACTGTTCTCGTCAGTTTCCTAAGCAGAGTTTAACTAGATATGGCCCGTGTGTGGAGGAAGCACAGTTATTATGTTCTGAGCAAGCTCACTGTTCTGGCCCTATAGGAAACACAGTGGAGTAGAAGAGTGCTCTTTTCCCTAAAGCAGACTGTGTTTCTTGTAAGGCGAGCTCATGTTTGTTTCCCAGTCCTAAATGGAGTTGAGTCACAGGCAGTTTTTGGTCCTAAGAGCAAGAGTTGTTTTCTGGTAAGAAGAGTCACTATTGCGCTCCAAATGCCATACACACTGCAAATAGCACTCGCGTATGTTCCCAGCAAGTACAGTCTATTGGACTGAAGAGGATCTACTGTTCATGTCAGTTTCCTAAGCAGAGTTGAACTAGATATGGTCCATGTGTGTAGGAAGCACAGTTCTTTTGTTCTGAGCAAGCTCACTGTTTGGACCCCATAGGAAACACAGTAGAGTAGAAGAGTGCTCTTTTCTCAAAAGCAGACTGTGTTTCTTGTAAGGTGAGCTAGCGTTTCTTTCCCAGTCCTAAATGGAGTTGAATCACATGCAGTTTGTGGTCCTACGAGCAAGAGTTGTTTTCTGGTAAGGAAAGTCACTATTGTGCTCTCATTGCCATATACAGTGCAAATAGCACTCGCGTCTGTTCCCAGCAAGTACAGTGTATTGGACTGAATAGGAGCTACTGTTCTTGTCAGTTTCCTAAGCAGAGTTGAACTAGACATGGCCCGTGTGTAGGAAGCACAGTTCTTTTGTTCTGAGCAAGCTCACTGTTCTGGCCCTATAGGAAACACAGTAGAGTAGAAGAGTGCTCTTTTCTCAAAAGCAGAGTGGTTTTTGTAAGGCGAGCTAGCGTTTGTTTCCTAGTCCTAAATGGAGTTGAATCACATGCAGTTTCTGGTCCTACGAACAAGAGCTGTTTTCTGGTAAGGAAAGACACTATTGCGCTCCCATTGCCATACACAGTGCAAATAGCACTCGCGTCTGTTCCCAACAATTACAGTGTATCGGACTGAAGAGGAGCTACTGTTCTTGTCAGTTTCCTAAGCAGAGTTGAACTAGATATGGTCCGTGTGTGTAGGAAGCACAGTTCCTTTGTTCTGAGCAAGCTCACTGTTTGGAACCCTAGGAAACACAGTGGAGTAGAAGAGTGCTCTTTTCTCTAAAGCAGAGTGTTTTTCTTGTAAGGCGAGCTAGCATTTGTATCCCAGTCCTAAATGGCGTTGAATCACATGCAGTTTGTGGTCCTATGAGCAAGAGTTGTTTTCTGGTAAGGAAAGTCACTATGTGTTCTCATTGCCATACACAGTGCAAATAGCACTCGCGTATATTCCCAGCAATTACAGTGTATTGGAATGAAGAGGAGCTACTGTTCTTCTCAGTTTCCTATGCAGAGTTGAACTAGATCTTATCTGTGTGTGTAGGAAGCACAGTTAATTTGATCTGAGCAAGCTCACTGTTCTTGCCCTATAGGAAACACAGTAGAGTAGAAGAGTGCTCTTTTCGCAAAAGGAGAGTGTGTTTTTGTAAGGCGAGCTAGCATTTGTTTCCCAGTCCTAAATGGCGTTGAATCACATGCAATTTCTATTCCTACGAGCAAGAGTTGTTTTCTGGTAAGGAAAGTCACTATTGCGTTCTCATTGCCATAAACAGTGCAAATAGCACTGGCGTCTGTTCCCAGCAAGTACAGTGTATTGGACTGAAGAGGACCTACTGTTCTTGTCAGGTTCCTGAGCAGAATTGAACTAGATATGGCCGTGTGTGTAGGAAGCACAGTTCTTTTGTTCTGAGCAAGCTCACTGTTTGGACCCCATAGGAAACACAGTAGAGTAGAAGAGTGCTCTTTTCTCTAAAGCAGAGTGTGTTTCTTGTAAGGCAAGCTAGAGTTTGTTTCCCAGTCCTAAATGGAGTTGAGTCACATGCAGT
This sequence comes from Peromyscus eremicus, assembly GCF_949786415.1. NCBI lineage: Eukaryota > Metazoa > Chordata > Mammalia > Rodentia > Cricetidae > Peromyscus > Peromyscus eremicus. The sequence continues at coordinate 67,788 of NW_026735266.1, read as the reverse complement.
TTTTTGTCCTACGAGGAAGAGTTGTTTTCTGGTAAGACAAGTCACTATTGTGCTCCAATTGCCATACACAGTGCAAATAGCACTCGAGTCTGTTCTCAGCAAGTACAGTGTATCGGACTGAAGAGGACCTACTGTTCTTGTCAGTTTCCTAAGCAGAGTTGAACTAGATATGGCCCGTGTGTGTAGGAAGCACAGTTCTTATGTTCTGAGCAAGCTCACTGTTCTGGCCCTATAGGAAACACTGTAGAGTAGAAGAGTGCTCTTTTCTGTAAAGCAGAGTGTGTTTCTTGTAAGGCGTGCTCGCGTTTGTTTCCCAGTCTTAAATGGAGTTGAGTCACATGCAGTTTTTGGTCCTACGAGAAAGAGTTGTTTTCTGGAAAGAAGAGTCACTATTGTGCTCCAAATGCCATACACAGTGCAAATAGCACTCGCGTCTGTTCCCAGCAAGTACAGTTTATTGGACTTAATAGGAGCTATTGTTCTTGACAGTTTCCTAAGCAGAGTTTAACTAGATATGGTCCATGTGTGTAGGAAGCACAGTTCTTTTGTTCTGAGAAAGCTCACTGTTTGGACCCCATAGGAAACACAGTAGAGTAGAAGAGTGCTCTTCTCTCAAAAGCAGAGTGTGTTTCTTGTAAGGCGAGGTAGCGTTTGTTTCCCAGTCATAAATGGAGTTGAATCACATGCAGTTTCTGGTCCTACGAGCAAGAGTTGTTTTCTGGTAAGGTGAGTCACTATTGTGCTCCAATTGCCATACACAGTGCAAATAGCACTCGCGTCTGTTTTCAGCAAGTACAGTGTATCGGACTGAAGAGGAGCTACTGTTCTTGTCAGTTTCCTAAGCAGAGTTTAACTAGATATGGCCCGTGTGTGGAGGAAGCACAGTTATTATGTTCTGAGCAAGCTCACTGTTCTGGCCCTATAGGAAACACAGTGGAGTAGAAGAGTGCTCTTTTCTCTAAAGCAGACTGTGTTTCTTGTAAGGCGAGCTCATGTTTGTTTCCCAGTCCTAAATGGAGTTGAGTCACAGGCAGTTTTTGGTCCTAAGAGCAAGAGTTGTTTTCTGGTAAGAAGAGTCACTATTGTGCTCCAAATGCAACACACAGTGCAAATAGCACTCGCGTATGTTCCCAGCAAGTACAGTGTATTGGACTGAAGAAGAGCTACTGTTCTTCTCAGTTTCCTAAGAAGAGTTGAACTAGATATGGTCCATGTGTGTACGAAGCACAGTTCTTTTGTTCTGACCAAGCTCACTGTTTGGACCCCATAGGAAACACAGTAGAGTAGAAGAGTGCTCTTTTCTCAAAAGAAGAGTGTGTTTCTTGTAAGGTGAGCTAGCGTTTCTTTCCCAGTCCTAAATGGAGTTGAATCACATGCAGTTTGTGGTCCTACGAGCAAGAGTTGTTTTCTGGTAAGGAAAGTCACTATTGTGCTCCTATTGCCATATACAGTGCAAATAGCACTCGCGTCTGTTCCCAGCAAGTACAGTGTATTGGACTGAATAGGAGCTACTGTTCTTGTCAGTTTCCTAAGCAGAGTTGAACAAGATATGGCCCGTGTGTAGGAAGCACAGTTCTTTTGTTCTGAGCAAGCTCACTGTTCTGGCCCTATAGGAAACACAGTAGAGTAGAAGAGTGCTCTTTTCTCTAAAGCAGAGTGTGTTTCTTGAAAGGCGAACTAGCCTTTGTTTCCCACTCCTAAATGGAGTTGAATCACATGCAGTTTCTGGTCCTACGAGCAAGAGTTGTTTTATGGTAAGAAGAGTCACTATTACGCTGCCATTGCCATACACAGGACAAATAGCACTGGCGTCTGTTCCCAGCAAGTACAGTGTATTGGACTGAAGAGGATCTACTGTTCTTGCCAGGTTTTTAAGCAGAATTGAAATAGATATGGCCGTGTGTGTAGGAAGCACAGTTCTTTTGTTCTGAGCAAGCTCACTGTTCGGACCCCATAGGAAACACAGTAGAGTAGAAGAGTGCTGTTTTCTCAAAAGCAGAGTGTGTTTCTTGTAAGGCAAGCTACCGTTTGTTTCCCATTCCTAAATGGAGTTGAATCACATGCAGTTTCTGGTCCTATGAGCAAGAGTTGTTTTCTGGTAAGGAAAGTCACTATAGCGCTCCCATTGCCATAAACAGTGGAAATAGCACTCACGTCTGTTCCCAGCAAGTACAGTGTATCGGACTGAAGAGGAGCTACTGTTCTTGTCAGTTTCCTAAGCAGAGTTGAACTACATATGGCCCGTGAGTGTAGGAAGCACAGTTCATTTGTTCTGAGCAAGTTCACTGTTCTGGCCCTATAGGAAACACAGGAGAGTAAAAGAGTGCTCTTTTCTCAAAAGCAGAGTGTGTGTCTTGTAAGGCGAGCTAGCGTTTGTTTCCCAGTCCTAAATGGAGTTGAATCACAAGCAGTTTCTGGTTGTACGAGCAAGAGTTGTTTCTGGTAAGGTGAGTCACTATTGTGCTCCAATTGCCATACACAGTGCAAATAGCACTCGCGTCTGTTTTCAGCAAGTACAGTGTATCGGACTGAAGAGGAGCTACTGTTCTCGTCAGTTTCCTAAGCAGAGTTTAACTAGATATGGCCCGTGTGTGGAGGAAGCACAGTTATTATGTTCTGAGCAAGCTCACTGTTCTGGCCCTATAGGAAACACAGTGGAGTAGAAGAGTGCTCTTTTCCCTAAAGCAGACTGTGTTTCTTGTAAGGCGAGCTCATGTTTGTTTTCCAGTCCTAAATGGAGTTGAGTCACAGGCAGTTTTTGGTCCTAAGAGCAAGAGTTGTTTTCTGGTAAGAAGAGTCACTATTGCGCTCCAAATGCCATACACACTGCAAATAGCACTCGCGTATGTTCCCAGCAAGTACAGTCTATTGGACTGAAGAGGATCTACTGTTCATGTCAGTTTCCTAAGCAGAGTTGAACTAGATATGGTCCATGTGTGTAGGAAGCACAGTTCTTTTGTTCTGAGCAAGCTCACTGTTTGGACCCCATAGGAAACACAGTAGAGTAGAAGAGTGCTCTTTTCTCAAAAGCAGACTGTGTTTCTTGTAAGGTGAGCTAGCGTTTCTTTCCCAGTCCTAAATGGAGTTGAATCACATGCAGTTTGTGGTCCTACGAGCAAGAGTTGTTTTCTGGTAAGGAAAGTCACTATTGTGCTCTCATTGCCATATACAGTGCAAATAGCACTCGCGTCTGTTCCCAGCAAGTACAGTGTATTGGACTGAATAGGAGCTACTGTTCTTGTCAGTTTCCTAAGCAGAGTTGAACTAGACATGGCCCGTGTGTAGGAAGCACAGTTCTTTTGTTCTGAGCAAGCTCACTGTTCTGGCCCTATAGGAAACACAGTAGAGTAGAAGAGTGCTCTTTTCTCAAAAGCAGAGTGGTTTTTGTAAGGCGAGCTAGCGTTTGTTTCCTAGTCCTAAATGGAGTTGAATCACATGCAGTTTCTGGTCCTACGAACAAGAGCTGTTTTCTGGTAAGGAAAGACACTATTGCGCTCCCATTGCCATACACAGTGCAAATAGCACTCGCGTCTGTTCCCAACAATTACAGTGTATCGGACTGAAGAGGAGCTACTGTTCTTGTCAGTTTCCTAAGCAGAGTTGAACTAGATATGGTCCGTGTGTGTAGGAAGCACAGTTCCTTTGTTCTGAGCAAGCTCACTGTTTGGAACCCTAGGAAACACAGTGGAGTAGAAGAGTGCTCTTTTCTCTAAAGCAGAGTGTTTTTCTTGTAAGGCGAGCTAGCATTTGTATCCCAGTCCTAAATGGCGTTGAATCACATGCAGTTTGTGGTCCTATGAGCAAGAGTTGTTTTCTGGTAAGGAAAGTCACTATGTGTTCTCATTGCCATACACAGTGCAAATAGCACTCGCGTATATTCCCAGCAATTACAGTGTATTGGAATGAAGAGGAGCTACTGTTCTTCTCAGTTTCCTATGCAGAGTTGAACTAGATCTTATCTGTGTGTGTAGGAAGCACAGTTAATTTGATCTGAGCAAGCTCACTGTTCTTGCCCTATAGGAAACACAGTAGAGTAGAAGAGTGCTCTTTTCGCAAAAGGAGAGTGTGTTTTTGTAAGGCGAGCTAGCATTTGTTTCCCAGTCCTAAATGGCGTTGAATCACATGCAATTTCTATTCCTACGAGCAAGAGTTGTTTTCTGGTAAGGAAAGTCACTATTGCGTTCTCATTGCCATAAACAGTGCAAATAGCACTGGCGTCTGTTCCCAGCAAGTACAGTGTATTGGACTGAAGAGGACCTACTGTTCTTGTCAGGTTCCTGAGCAGAATTGAACTAGATATGGCCGTGTGTGTAGGAAGCACAGTTCTTTTGTTCTGAGCAAGCTCACTGTTTGGACCCCATAGGAAACACAGTAGAGTAGAAGAGTGCTCTTTTCTCTAAAGCAGAGTGTGTTTCTTGTAAGGCAAGCTAGAGTTTGTTTCCCAGTCCTAAATGGAGTTGAGTCACATGCAGTTTTTTGTCCTACGAGGAAGAGTTGTTTTCTGGTAAGACAAGTCACTATTGTGCTCCAATTGCCATACACAGTGCAAATAGCACTCGAGTCTGTTCTCAGCAAGTACAGTGTATCGGACTGAAGAGGACCTACTGTTCTTGTCAGTTTCCTAAGCAGAGTTGAACTAGATATGGCCCGTGTGTGTAGGAAGCACAGTTATTATGTTCTGAGCAAGCTCACTGTTCTGGCCCTATAGGAAACACTGTAGAGTAGAAGAGTGCTCTTTTCTGTAAAGCAGAGTGTGTTTCTTGTAAGGCGTGCTCGCGTTTGTTTCCCAGTCTTAAATGGAGTTGAGTCACATGCAGTTTTTGGTCCTACGAGAAAGAGTTGTTTTCTGGAAAGAAGAGTCACTATTGTGCTCCAAATGCCATACACAGTGCAAATAGCACTCGCGTCTGTTCCCAGCAAGTACAGTTTATTGGACTTAATAGGAGCTATTGTTCTTGACAGTTTCCTAAGCAGAGTTTAACTAGATATGGTCCATGTGTGTAGGAAGCACAGTTCTTTTGTTCTGAGAAAGCTCACTGTTTGGACCCCATAGGAAACACAGTAGAGTAGAAGAGTGCTCTTCTCTCAAAAGCAGAGTGTGTTTCTTGTAAGGCGAGGTAGCGTTTGTTTCCCAGTCATAAATGGAGTTGAATCACATGCAGTTTCTGGTCCTACGAGCAAGAGTTGTTTTCTGGTAAGGTGAGTCACTATTGTGCTCCAATTGCCATACACAGTGCAAATAGCACTCGCGTCTGTTTTCAGCAAGTACAGTGTATCGGACTGAAGAGGAGCTACTGTTCTTGTCAGTTTCCTAAGCAGAGTTTAACTAGATATGGCCCGTGTGTGGAGGAAGCACAGTTATTATGTTCTGAGCAAGCTCACTGTTCTGGCCCTATAGGAAACACAGTGGAGTAGAAGAGTGCTCTTTTCTCTAAAGCAGACTGTGTTTCTTGTAAGGCGAGCTCATGTTTGTTTCCCAGTCCTAAATGGAGTTGAGTCACAGGCAGTTTTTGGTCCTAAGAGCAAGAGTTGTTTTCTGGTAAGAAGAGTCACTATTGCGCTCCAAATGCAACACACAGTGCAAATAGCACTCGCGTATGTTCCCAGCAAGTACAGTGTATTGGACTGAAGAAGAGCTACTGTTCTTCTCAGTTTCCTAAGAAGAGTTGAACTAGATATGGTCCATGTGTGTACGAAGCACAGTTCTTTTGTTCTGACCAAGCTCACTGTTTGGACCCCATAGGAAACACAGTAGAGTAGAAGAGTGCTCTTTTCTCAAAAGAAGAGTGTGTTTCTTGTAAGGTGAGCTAGCGTTTCTTTCCCAGTCCTAAATGGAGTTGAATCACATGCAGTTTGTGGTCCTACGAGCAAGAGTTGTTTTCTGGTAAGGAAAGTCACTATTGTGCTCCCATTGCCATATACAGTGCAAATAGCACTCGCGTCTGTTCCCAGCAAGTACAGTGTATTGGACTGAATAGGAGCTACTGTTCCTGTCAGTTTCCTAAGCAGAGTTGAACAAGATATGGCCCGTGTGTAGGAAGCACAGTTCTTTTGTTCTGAGCAAGCTCACTGTTCTGGCCCTATAGGAAACACAGTAGAGTAGAAGAGTGCTCTTTTCTCTAAAGCAGAGTGTGTTTCTTGTAAGGCGAACTAGCGTTTGTTTCCCACTCCTAAATGGAGTTGAATCACATGCAGTTTCTGGTCCTACGAGCAAGAGTTGTTTTATGGTAAGAAGAGTCACTATTACGCTGCCATTGCCATACACAGGACAAATAGCACTGGCGTCTGTTCCCAGCAAGTACAGTGTATTGGACTGAAGAGGATCTACTGTTCTTGCCAGGTTTTTAAGCAGAATTGAAATAGATATGGCCGTGTGTGTAGGAAGCACAGTTCTTTTGTTCTGAGCAAGCTCACTGTTCGGACCCCATAGGAAACACAGTAGAGTAGAAGAGTGCTGTTTTCCCAAAAGCAGAGTGTGTTTCTTGTAAGGCAAGCTACCGTTTGTTTCCCATTCCTAAATGGAGTTGAATCACATGCAGTTTCTGGTCCTATGAGCAAGAGTTGTTTTCTGGTAAGGAAAGTCACTATAGCGCTCCCATTGCCATAAACATTGGAAATAGCACTCACGTCTGTTCCCAGCAAGTACAGTGTATCGGACTGAAGAGGAGCTACTGTTCTTGTCAGTTTCCTAAGCAGAGTTGAACTACATATGGCCCGTGAGTGTAGGAAGCACAGTTCATTTGTTCTGAGCAAGTTCACTGTTCTAGCCCTATAGGAAACACAGGAGAGTAAAAGAGTGCTCTTTTCTCAAAAGCAGAGTGTGTGTCTTGTAAGGCGAGCTAGCGTTTGTTTCCCAGTCCTAAATGGAGTTGAATCACAAGCAGTTTCTGGTTGTACGAGCAAGAGTTGTTTCTGGTAAGGTGAGTCACTATTGTGCTCCAATTGCCATACACAGTGCAAATAGCACTCGCGTCTGTTTTCAGCAAGTACAGTGTATCGGACTGAAGAGGAGCTACTGTTCTCGTCAGTTTCCTAAGCAGAGTTTAACTAGATATGGCCCGTGTGTGGAGGAAGCACAGTTATTATGTTCTGTGCAAGCTCACTGTTCTGGCCCTATAGGAAACACAGTGGAGTAGAAGAGTGCTCTTTTCCCTAAAGCAGACTGTGTTTCTTGTAAGGCGAGCTCATGTTTGTTTCCCAGTCCTAAATGGAGTTGAGTCACAGGCAGTTTTTGGTCCTAAGAGCAAGAGTTGTTTTCTGGTAAGAAGAGTCACTATTGCGCTCCAAATGCCATACACACTGCAAATAGCACTCGCGTATGTTCCCAGCAAGTACAGTCTATTGGACTGAAGAGGATCTACTGTTCATGTCAGTTTCCTAAGCAGAGTTGAACTAGATATGGTCCATGTGTGTAGGAAGCACAGTTCTTTTGTTCTGAGCAAGCTCACTGTTTGGACCCCATAGGAAACACAGTAGAGTAGAAGAGTGCTCTTTTCTCAAAAGCAGACTGTGTTTCTTGTAAGGTGAGCTAGCGTTTCTTTCCCAGTCCTAAATGGAGTTGAATCACATGCAGTTTGTGGTCCTACGAGCAAGAGTTGTTTTCTGGTAAGGAAAGTCACTATTGTGCTCCCATTGCCATATACAGTGCAAATAGCACTGGCGTCTGTTCCCAGCAAGTACAGTGTATTGGACTGAATAGGAGCTACTGTTCTTGTCAGTTTCCTAAGCAGAGTTGAACTAGATATGGCCCGTGTGTAGGAAGCACAGTTCTTTTGTTCTGAGCAAGCTCACTGTTCTGGCCCTATAGGAAACACAGTAGAGTAGAAGAGTGCTCTTTTCTCAAAAGCAGAGTGGTTTTTGTAAGGCGAGCTAGCGTTTGTTTCCTAGTCCTAAATGGAGTTGAATCACATGCAGTTTCTGGTCCTACGAACAAGAGTTGTTTTCTGGTAAGGAAAGACACTATTGCGCTCCCATTGCCATACACAGTGCAAATAGCACTCGCGTCTGTTCCCAACAATTACAGTGTATCGGACTGAAGAGGAGCTACTGTTCTTGTCAGTTTCCTAAGCAGAGTTGAACTAGATATGGTCCGTGTGTGAAGGAAGCACAGTTCCTTTGTTCTGAGCAAGCTCACTGTTTGGAACCATAGGAAACACAGTGGAGTAGAAGAGTGCTCTTTTCTCTAAAGCAGAGTGTTTTTCTTGTAAGGCGAGCTAGCATTTGTATCCCAGTCCTAAATGGCGTTGAATCACATGCAGTTTGTGGTCCTACGAGCAAGAGTTGTTTTCTGGTAAGGAAAGTCACTATTGTGTTCTCATTGCCATACACAGTGCAAATAGCACTCGCGTATGTTCCCAGCAATTACAGTGTATTGGAATGAAGAGGAGCTACTGTTCTTCTCAGTTTCCTTTGCAGAGTTGAACTAGATCTTATCTGTGTGTGTAGGAAGCACAGTTAATTTGATCTGAGCAAGCTCACTGTTCTTGCCCTATAGGAAACACAGTAGAGTAGAAGAGTGCTCTTTTCGCAAAAGGAGAGTGTGTTTTTGTAAGGCGAGCTAGCATTTGTTTCCCAGTCCTAAATGGCGTTGAATCACATGCAATTTCTATTCCTACGAGCAAGAGTTGTTTTCTGGTAAGGAAAGTCACTATTGCGTTCTCATTGCCATAAACAGTGCAAATAGCACTGGCGTCTGTTCCCAGCAAGTACAGTGTATTGGACTGAAGAGGACCTACTGTTCTTGTCAGGTTCCTAAGCAGAATTGAACTAGATATGGCCGTGTGTGTAGGAAGCACAGTTCTTTTGTTCTGAGCAAGCTCACTGTTTGGACCCCATAGGAAACACAGTAGAGTAGAAGAGTGCTCTTTTCTCTAAAGCAGAGTGTGTTTCTTGTAAGGCAAGCTAGAGTTTGTTTCCCAATCCTAAATGGAGTTGAGTCACATGCAGTTTTTTGTCCTACGAGGAAGAGTTGTTTTCTGGTAAGACAAGTCACTATTGTGCTCCAATTGCCATACACAGTGCAAATAGCACTCGAGTCTGTTCTCAGCAAGTACAGTGTATCGGACTGAAGAGGACCTACTGTTCTTGTCAGTTTCCTAAGCAGAGTTGAACTAGATATGGCCCGTGTGTGTAGGAAGCACAGTTCTTATGTTCTGAGCAAGCTCACTGTTCTGGCCCTATAGGAAACACTGTAGAGTAGAAGAGTGCTCTTTTCTCTAAAGCAGAGTGTGTTTCTTGTAAGGCGTGCTCGCGTTTGTTTCCCAGTCTTAAATGGAGTTGAGTCACATGCAGTTTTTGGTCCTACAAGAAAGAGTTGTTTTCTGGAAAGAAGAGTCACTATTGTGCTCCAAATGCCATACACAGTGCAAATAGCACTCGCGTCTGTTCCCAGCAAGTACAGTTTATTGGACTTAATAGGAGCTATTGTTCTTGACAGTTTCCTAAGCAGAGTTTAACTAGATATGGTCCATGTGTGTAGGAAGCACAGTTCTTTTGTTCTGAGAAAGCTCACTGTTTGGACCCCATAGGAAACACAGTAGAGTAGAAGAGTGCTCTTCTCTCAAAAGCAGAGTGTGTTTCTTGTAAGGCGAGGTAGCGTTTGTTTCCCAGTCATAAATGGAGTTGAATCACATGCAGTTTCTGGTCCTACGAGCAAGAGTTGTTTTCTGGTAAGGTGAGTCACTATTGTGCTCCAATTGCCATACACAGTGCAAATAGCACTCGCGTCTGTTCCCAGCAAGTACAGTGTATTGAAGTGAAGAGGAGCTGCTATTCTTCTCAGTTTCCTAAGCAGAGTTGAACTAGATATGGCCCATGTGTCTAGGAAGCACAGTTATTATGTTCTGAGCAACCTTACTGTTTTTTGGGCCCCATAGGAAACACATTAGAGTAGAAGAGTGCTCTTTCCTCTAAAGAAGAGTGTGTTTCTTGTAAGGCAAGCTAGCGTTTGAATCCCAGTCCTAAATGGAGTTGAATCACATGCAGCTTCTGGTCCTACGAGCATGAGTTGTTTTATGGTAAGAATAGTCACTATTGCGCTCCCATTGCCATACACAGGACCAATAACACATGCGTCTGTTCCAAGCAAGTACAGTGCATTGGACTGAATAGGATCTACTGTTCTTTTCAGGTTCCTAAGCAGAATTGAACTAGATATGTTCCGTGTGTGTAGGAAGCACAGTTCTTTTGTTCTGAGCAAGCTCACTGTTTGGACCCCATAGGAAACACAGTAGAGTAGAAGAGTGCTCTTTTCTCTAAAGCAGAGTGTGTTTCTTGTAAGGCGAGCTAGCGTTTGTTTCCCAGTCCTAAATGGAGTTGAATCACATGCAGTTTCTGGTCCTACGAGCAAGAGTTGTTTTCTGGTAAGGAAAGTCACTGTTGCGCTCCCATTGCCATACACAGTGCAAATATCACTCCCGGCTGTTCCCAGCAATTACAGTGTATTGGACTGAAGAGGAGCTACTGTTCTTCTCAGTTTCCTAAGCAGAGTTGAACTAGATATGGCTCCTGTGTCTAGGAAGCACAGTTCATTTGATCTGAGCAAGCTCACTGTTCTGGCCCTATAGGAAACACAGTAGAGTAGAAGAGTGCTCTTTTCGCAAAAGCAGAGTGTGTTTTTGTAAGGCGAGCTAGCATTTGTTTCCCAGTCCTAAATGGCGTTGAATCACATGCAGTTTTTGGTCCTACGAGCAAGAGTTGTTTTCTGGTAAGGAAAGTCACTATTGCGTTCTCATTGCCATACACAGTGCAAATAGCACTCGCGTCTGTTCCCAGCAAGTACAGTGTATTGGACTGAGGAGGAGCTACTGTTCTTGTCAGTTTCCTAAGCAGAGTTGAACTACATATGGTCCGTGTGTGTAGGAAGCACAGTTCTTTTGTTCTGAGCAAGCTCACTGTTTGGACCCCATAGGAAACACAGTAGAGTAGAAGAGTGCTCTTTTCTCAAAAGCAGAGTGTATTTCTTGTACGAAGAGCTACCGTTTGTTTCCCATTCCTAAATGGAATTGAATCACATGCAGTTTCTGGTCCTAGGAGCAAGAGTTTTTTTCTGTTAAGGAAAGTCACTATTGTGCTCCCATTGCCATACACAGTGCAAATAGCACTCACGTCTGTTCCCAGCAAGTACAGTGTATTCGACTGAAGAGGAGCTACTGTTCTTGTCAGTTTCCTAAGCAGAGTTGAACTACATATGGTCCGTGTGTGTAGGAAGCACAGTTCTTTTGTTCTGAGCACGATCAATGTTTGGACCCCATAGGAAACACAGTAGAGTAGAAGAGTGCTCTTTCCTCTAAAGCAGCGTGTGTTTCTTGTAAGGCGAGCTAGCGTTTGTATCCCAGTCCTAAATGGAGTTGAATCACATGCAGTTTCTGGTCCTATGAGCATGAGTTGTTTTATGGTAAGAATAGTCACTATTGTGCTCCCATTGCCATACACAGCACCAATAGCACATGCGTCTGTTCCCAGCAAGTACAGTGTATTGGACTGAATAGGATCTACTGTTCTTGTCAGGTTCCTAAGCAGAATTGAACTAGATATGGCCGTGTGTGTAGGAAGCACAGTTCTTTTGTTCTGAGCAAGCTCACTGTTCGGACCCCATAAGAAACACAGTAGAGTAGAAGAGTGCTCTTTTCTCAAAAGCAGAGTGTGTTTCTTGAAAGTCGAGCTAGCGTTTGTTTCCCCGTCCTAAATGGAGTTGAATCACATGCAGTTTCTGGTCCTAAGAGCAAGAGTTGTTTTCTGGTAAGGAAAGTCACTATTGCGCTCCCATTGCCATACACAGTACAAATAGCACTCGGGTCTGTTCCCAGGAATTACAGTGTATCGGACTGAAGAGGAGCTACTCTTCTTGTCAGTTTCCTAAGCAGAGTTGAATTAGATATGGCCCGTGTGTGTAGGAAGCACAGTTCTTATGTTCTGAGCAAGCTCACTGTTCTGGCCCTATAGGAAACACAGTAGAGTAGATGAGTGCTCTTTCATCTAAAGCAGAGTGTGTGTCTTGTAAGGCGAGCTAGCGTTTGTTTCCTAGTCCTAAATGGAGTTGAATCACATGCAGTTTCTGGTCCTACAAACAAGAGTTGTTTTCTGGTAAGGAAAGTCACATTGTGCTCCCATTGCCATATACAGTGCAAATGGCACTCGTGTCTGTTCCCAGGAAATACAGTGTATTGCCCTGAATAGGTGCTACTGTTCTTGTCAGTTTCCTATGCAGAGTTGAACTAGATATTATCCGTGTGTGTAGGAAGCACAGTTCTTTTGTTCTGAGCAAGCTCACTGTTTGGACCCTATAGGAAACACAGTAGAGTAGAAGAGTGCTCTTTTCTCTAAAGCAGAGTGTGTTTCTTTTAAGGCGAGTTAGCGTTTGTTTCGTAGTCCTAAATGGAGTTGAAACCCATGCAGTTTCTGGTACTACGAGCAAGAGTTGTTTTCTGGTAAGAAGAGTCACTATTGCGCTCCCATTGACATATACAGTGCAAATATCACTCGCATGTGTTCCCAGCTTTTACAGTGTATCGGACTGAAGAGGAGCTACTGTTCTTGTCAGTTTCCTAAGCAGAGTTGAACTAGATATGGCCCGTGTGTGTAGGAAGCACAGTTCTTTTGTTCTGTGCAAGCTCACTGTTTTGGCCCTATAGGAAACACAGAAGAGTAGAAGAGTGCTCTTTTCTCAAAAGCAGAGTGTGTTTCTTGTAAGGTGAGCTCGCGTTTGTTTCCCAGTCTTAAATGGAGTTGAGTCACATGCAGTTTTTGGTCCTACGAGCAAGAGTTGTTTTCTGGTAAGAAGGGTCACTATTGCGCTCCAATTGCCATACACAGTGCAAATAGCACTCGCGTCTGTTCCCAGCAAGTACAGTGTATTGGACTGAACAGGAGCTATTGTTCTTGTCAGTTTCCTAAGCAGAGTTGAACTATATATAGTCCGTGTGTGTAGGTAGCACAGTTCTTTTGTTCTCAGCAAGCTCACTGTTCTGGTCCTATAGGAAACACAGTAGATTAGAAGAGTGCTCTTTTCTCTAAAGCAGAGTGTGTTTTTTGTAAGGTGAGCTAGCGTTTGTTTCCCAGTCATAAATGAAGTTGAGTCACAGGCAGTTTTTGTTCCTACGAGCAAGAGTTGTTTTCTGGTAAGAAGAGTCACTATTGTGCTCCAAATTCCATACACAGTGCAAATAGCACTCGCGTCTGTTCCCAGCAAGTACAGTGTATTGGACTGAATAGGAGATACTGTTCTTGTCAGTTTCCTAAGCAGAGTTGAACTAGATCTGGTCCATGTGTGTAGGAAGCACAGTTCTTTTGTTCTGAGCAAGCTCACTGTTTGGACCCCATAGGAAACACAGTAGAGTAGAAGAGTGCTCTTTTCTCAAAAGGAGAGTGTATTTCTTGTAAGGCAAGCTAGCGTTGGTTTCCTAGTCCTAAATGGAGTTGAATCACATGCAGTTTCTGGTCCTACAAGCAAGAGATGTTTTCTGGTAAGGAAAGTCACTGTTGCGCTCCCATTGCCATACATAGTGCAAATAGCACTCGTTCCGTTCCCAGCAAGTACAGTGTATCGGAATGAAGAGGAGCTACTGTTCTTGTCAGTTTCCTAAGCAGAGTTGAACTAGATATGGCCCGTGTGAAGGAAGCACAGTTCTCTTGTTCTGATCAAGCTCACTTTTCTGGCCCTATAGGAAACACAGAAGAATAGAAGAGTGCTCTTTTCTCAAAAGCAGAGTGTTTTTCTTAAGGCAAGCTAGCGTTTGTTTCCCAGTCCTAAATGGAGTTGAATCACATTCATTTTCTGGTCCTAGGAGCAAGAGTTGTTTTCTGGTAAGAAGAGTCACTATTGCGCTCCCATTGTCATACACAGGGCAAATAGTACTGGCCACTGTTCCCAGCATGTACAGTGTATTGGACTGAAGAGGATCTACTGTTCTTGTCAGTTTCCTAACCAGAATTGAATAGATATGGCCCCTGTGTGCAGGAAGCACACTTCTTTTGTTCTGAGGAAGCTCACTCTTCTGGCCCTATAGGAAACACAGTATAGTAGAAGAATGCTCTTTTCTCAAAAGCAGAGTGTTTTTCTTGTAAGGCGAGCTAGCGTTGGTTTCCTAGTCCTAAATGGAGTTGAATCACATGCAGTTTCTGGTCCTACGAGCAAGAGTTGTTTTCTGGTAAGGAAAGTCACTATTGAGCTCCCATTGCCATACATAGTGCAAATAGCACTCGGTCCGTTCCCAGCAAGTACAGTGTATCGGACTGAAGAGGAGCTACTGTTCTTGTCAGTTTCCTAAGCAGAGTTGAACTAGATATGGCCCGTGTGAAGGAAGCACAGTTCTTTTGTTCTGATCAAGCTCAATTTTCTGGCCCTATAGGAAACACAGAAGAATAGAAGAGTGCTCTTTTCTCAAAAGCAGAGTGTTTTTCTTAAGGCAAGCTAGCGTTTGTTTCCCAGTCCTAAATGGAGTTGAATCACATTCATTTTCTGGTCCTAGGAGCAAGAGTTGTTTTCTGGTAAGAAGAGTCACTATTGCACTCCCATTGTCATACACAGGGCAAATAGTACTGGCCACTGTTCCCAGCATGTACAGTGTATTGGACTGAAGAGGATCTACTGTTCTTGTCAGTTTCCTAACCAGAATTGAATAGATATGGCCCCTGTGTGCAGGAAGCACACTTCTTTTGTTCTGAGGAAGCTCACTGTTCTGGCCCTATAGGAAACACAGTATAGTAGAAGAATGCTCTTTTCTCAAAAGCAGAGTGTTTTTCTTGTAAGGCGAGCTAGCGTTTCTTTCCCAGTCCTAAATAGAGTTGAGACACATGCAGTTTTTGGTCCTACGAGCAAGAGTTTTTTTCTGTTAAGAAGAGTCACTATTGCGCTCGATTGCCATACACAGTGCAAATAGCACTTGCATCTGTTCCAGCAAGTACAGTGTATTGGACTGAAGAGGATCTACTGTTCATGTCAGTTTCATAAGCAGAGTTGAACTAGATATCGTCCGTGTGTGTAGGAAGCACAGTTCATTTGTTCTGAGCAAGTTCACTGTTCTGGCCCTATAGGAAACACAGTAGAGCAGAAGAGTGCTCTTTTCTTAAAAGCAGTGTGTGTTTCATGTAAGGCAAGCTAGCATTTGTTTCCCAGTCTTAAATGGAGTTGAATCACATGCAGTTTCTGGTCCTACGAGCAAGAGTTGTTTTCTGGTAAGGAAAGTCACTATTGCGCTCCCATTGACATATACAGTGCAAATAGCACTCACATGTGTTCCCAGCTATTACAGTGTATCGGACTGAAGAGGAGCTACTGTTCTTGTCAGTTTCCTAAGCAGAGTTGAACTAGATATGGCCCGTGTGTGTAGGAAGCACAGTTCTTTATTCTGAGCAAGCTCACTGTTTTGGCCCTATAGGAAACACAGAAGAGTAGAAGAGTGCTCATTTCTCAAAGCAGAGTGTGTTTCTTGTAAGGCGAGCTCTCATTTGTTTCCCAGTCTTAAATGGAGTTCAGTCACATGCAGTTTTTGGTACTACCAGCAAGAGTTGTTTTCTGGTAAGAAGAGTCACTATTGCGCTCCAAATGCCATACACAGAGCAAATAGCACTCGCGTCTGTTCCCAGCAAGTACAGTGTATTGGACTGTATAGGAGCTACTGTTCTTGTCAGTTTCCTAAGCAGAGTTGAACTAGATATGGCCCGTGTGTAGGAAGCACAGTTCTTTTGTTCTGAGCAAGCTCACTGTTCTAGCCCTATAGGAAACACAGTAGAGTAGAAGAGTGCTCTTTTATCTAAAGCAGACTGTGTTTCTTGTAAGGCGAGCTAGCGTTTGTTTCCCAGTGCTAAATGGAGTTGAATCACATGCAGTTTCTGGTCCTACGAGCAAGAGTTGTTTTATGGTAAGAAGAGTCACCATTGCGCTCCAATTGCCATACACAGGACAAATAGCACTGGCGTCTGTTCCCAGAAAGTACATTGTATTGGACTGAAGAGGATCTACTGTTCTTGTCAGGTTCCTAAGCAGAATTGAAATAGATATGGCCGTGTGTGTAGGAAGCACAGTTCTTTTGTTCTGAGCAAGCTCACTGTTCGGACCCCATAGGAAACACAGTAGAGTAGAAGAGTGCTCTTTTCTCAAAAGCAGAGTGTATTTCTTGTAAGGTGAGCTACCGTTTGTTTCCCAATCCTAAATGGAGTTGAATCACATGCAGTTTCTGGTCCTATGAGCAAGAGTTGTTTTCTTGTAAGGAAAGTCACTGTTGTGCTCCCATTGCCATACACAGTACAAATAGCACTCACGTCTGTTCCCAGGAATTACAGTGTATCGGACTGAAGAGGAGCTACTGTTCTTTTCAGATTCCTAAGCAGAGTTGAACTAGATATGGCCCGTGTGTGTAGGAAGCACAGTTCTTATGTTCTCAGCAAGCTCACTGTTCTGGCCCAATAGGAAACACAGTAGAGTAGATGAGTGCTCTTTTATCTAAAGCAGAGTGTGTTTCTTGTAAGGCGAGCTAGCATTTGTTTCCTAGTCCTAAATGGAGTCGAATCACATGCAGTTTCTGGTCCTACGAACAAGAGTTGTTTTCTGGTAAGGAAAGACACATTGTGCTCCCATTGCCATACATAGTGCAAATAGCACTCGCGGGTGTTCCCATCAAGTACAGTGAATTGGAGTGAGGAGGAGCTACTGTTCTTCTCAGTTTCCTAAGCAGAGTTGAACTAGATATGGCCCATGTGTCTAGGAAGCACAGTTATTATGTTCTGAGCAAGCTCACTGTTCTGGCCCTATAGGAAACACAGTAGAGTAGAAGAATGCTCTTTTCTCTAAAGCAGAGCGTGTTTCATGTAATGCGAGCTAGCGTTTGTTTCCCAGTTATAAATTGTGTTGAATCACATGCAGTTTCTGGTCTTATGAGCAAGAGTTGTTTTCTGGTAAGGAAAGTCACTATATCGCTCCCTTTGCCATACACAGTGCAAATAGCACTCCCGTCTGTTCCCAGCAAGTACAGTGTATTGGACTGAAGAGGAGCTACTATTCTTCTCAGTTTCCTAAGCAGAGTTGAACTAGATATGGCCCGTGTGTCTAGGAAGCACAGTTCATTTGTTCTGAGCAACCTCACTGTTCTGGCCCTATAGGAAACACAGTAGAGTAGAAGAGTGCTCTTTTCTCAAAAGGAGAGTGTGTTTCTTGTAAGGCGAGCTAGCGTTTGTTTCCTAGTCCTAAATGGCGTTGAATCACATGCAGTTTGTGGCCCTACGAGCAAGAGTTGTTTTCTGGTAAGGAAAGTCACTATTGTGGTCTCATTGCCATACACAGTGCAAATAGCACTCGCGTCTGTTCCCAGCAAGTACAGTGTATTGGACTGAAGAGGAGCTACTCTTCTTGTCAGTTTCCTAAGCAGAGTTGAATTACATATGGTCCTTGTGTGTAGGACGCACAGTTCTTTTGTTCTTAGCAAGCTCACCGTTTGGACCCCATAGGAAACACAGTAGAGTAGAAGAGTTCTCTTTTCTCAAAAGCAGAATGTGTTTCTTGTAAGGCGAGCTAGCGTTTGTTTCCCAGTCCTAAATAGAGTTGAATCACATGCAGTTTCTGGTCCTACGAGCAAGAGTTGTTTTCTGGTAAGGAAAGTCACTATTGTGCTCCCTTTGCCATACACAGTGCAAATAGCACTCGCGTCTGTTATAAGCAAGTACAGTGTATCGGACTGAAGAGGAGCTACTGTTCTTGTCAGTTTCACTGCTCTGGCCCTATAGGAAACACAGGAGAGTAAAAGAGTGATCTTTTCTCAAAAGCAGAGTGTGTGTCTTGTAAGGAGAGCTAGCGTTTGTTTCACAGTCCTAAATGGAGTTGAATCACAAGCAGTTTCTGGTTGTACGAGCAAGAGTTGTTTCTGGTAAGGTGAGTCACTATTGTGCTCCAATTGCCATACACAGTGCAAATAGCACTCGCATCTGTTTTCAGCAAGTACAGTGTATCGGACTGAAGAGGAGCTACTGTTCTTGTCAGTTTCCTAAGCAGAGTTTAACTAGATATGGCCCGTGTGTGTAGGAAGCACAGTTATTATGTTCTGAGCAAGCTCACTGTTCTGGCCCTATAGGAAACACAGTGGAGTAGAAAAGTTCTCTTTTCTCTAAAGCAGACTGTGTTTCTTCTAAGGCGAGCTCATGTTTGTTTCCCAGTCCTAAATGGAGTTGAGTCACAGGCAGTTTTTGGTCCTAAGAGCAAGAGTTGTTTTCTGGTAAGAAGAGTCACTATTGCGCTCCAAATGCCATACACAGTGCAAATAGCACTCGCGTATGTTCCCAGCAAGTACAGTGTATTGGACTGAATAGGAGATACTGTTCTTGTCAGTTTCCTAAGCAGAGTTGAACTAGATCTGGTCCATGTGTGTAGGAAGCACAGTTCTTTTGTTCTGAGCAAGCTCACTGTTTGGACCCCATAGGAAACACAGTAGAGTAGAAGAGTGCTCTTTTCTCAAAAGCAGAGTGTATTTCTTGTAAGGCGAGCTAGCGTTGGTTTCCTAGTCCTAAATGGAGTTGAATCACATGCAGTTTCTGGTCCTACAAACAAGAGTTGTTTTCTGGTAAGGAAAGTCACTATTGCACTCCCATTGCCATACATAGTGCAAATAGCACTTGGTCCATTCCCAGCAAGTACAGTGTATCGGACTGAAGAGGAGCTACTGTTCTTGTCAGTTTCCTAAGCAGAGTTGAACTAGATATGGCCCCTGTGAAGGAAGCACAGTTCTTTTGTTCTGATCAAGCTCACTTTTCGGGCCCTACAGGAAACACAGAAGAATAGAAGAGTGCTCTTTTCTCAAAAGCAGAGTGTTTTTCTTAAGGCATGCTAGCGTTTGTTTCCCAGTCTTAAATGGAGTTGAATCACATTCAGTTTCTGGTCCTAGGAGCAAGAGTTGTTTTCTGGTAAGAAGAGTCACTATTGCACTCGATTGCCATACACAGTGCAAATAGCACTTGCATCTGTTCCCAGCAAGTACAGTGGATTGGACTGAAGAGGATCTAGTGTTCTTGTCAGTTTCCTAACCAGAATTGAATAGATATGGCCCCTGTGTGCAGGAAGCACACTTCTTTTTTTCTGAGCAAGCTCACTGTTCGGACCCCATAGGAAACACAGTAGAGTAGAAGAGTGCTCTTTTCTCAAAAGCAGAGTGTGTTTCATGTAAGGCGAGCTAGCGTTTCTTTCCCAGTCCTAAAAGGAGTTGAATCACATGCATTTTCTGGTCCTACGAGCAAGAGTTGTTTTCTGGTAAGGAAAGTCACTATTGCGCTCCCATTGACATACACAGTGCAAATAGCACTCGCATGTGTTCCTAGCTATTACAGTGTATCGGACTGAAGAGGAGCTACTGTTCTTGTCAGTTTCCTAAGCAGAGTTGAACGAGATATGTCCCGTGTGTGTAGGAAGCACAGTTCTTTTGTTCTGAGCAAGCTCACTGTTTGGACCCCATTGGAAACACAGTAGAGTAGAAGAGTGCTCTTTTCCTGAAGCAGAGTGTGTTTCTTGTAAGGCGAGCTAGCGTTTGTTTCCCAGTCCTAAATGGAGTTGAATCACATGCAGTTTCTGGTTTTACGAGCAAGAGTTGTTTTCTGGCAAGAAGAGTCACTATTGCACTCCCATTGGCATACACAGGGCAAAGAGCACTGGCGTCTGTTCCCAGCAAGTACAGTGTATTGGACTGAAGAGGATCTACTGTTCTTGTCAGTTTCCTAACCAGAATTGAATAGATATGGCCCCTGTGTGCAGGAAGCACACTTCTTTTGTTCTTAGCAAGCTCACTGTTCTGGCCCTATAGGAAACACAGTATAGTAGAAGAATGCTCTTTTCTCAAAAGCAGAGTGTTTTTCTTGTAAGGCGAGCTAGCGTTGGTTTCCTAGTCCTAAATGGAGTTGAATCACATGCAGTTTCTGGTCCTAAGAGCAAGAGTTGTTTTCTGGTAAGGAAAGTCACTATTGCGCTCCCATTGCCATACATAGTGCAAATAGCACTCGGTCCGTTCCCAGCAAGTACAGTGTATCGGACTGAAGAGGAGCTACTGTTCTTGTCAGTTTCCTAAGCAGAGTTGAACTAGATATGGCCCGTGTGAAGGAAGCACAGTTCTTTTGTTCTGATCAAGCTCACTTTTCTGGCCCTATAGGAAACACAGAAGAATAGAAGAGTGCTCTTTTCTCAAAAGCAGAGTGTTTTTCTTAAGGCAAGCTAGCGTTTGTTTCCCAGTCCTAAATGGAGTTGAATCACATTCATTTTCTGGTCCTAGGAGCAAGAGTTGTTTTCTGGTAAGAAGAGTCACTATTGCACTCCCATTGTCATACACAGGGCAAATAGTACTGGCCACTGTTCCCAGCATGTACAGTGTATTGGACTGAAGAGGATCTACTGTTCTTGTCAGTTTCCTAACCAGAATTGAATAGATATGGCCCCTGTGTATAGGAAGCACACTTCTTTTGTTCTGAGGAAGCTCACTGTTCTGGCCCTATAGGAAACACAGTATAGTAGAAGAATGCTCTTTTCTCAAAAGCAGAGTGTTTTTCTTGTAAGGCGAGCTAGCGTTTCTTTCCCAGTCCTAAATGGAGTTGAGACACATGCAGTTTTTGGTCCTACGAGCAAGAGTTTTTTTCTGGTAAGAAGAGTCACTATTGCACTCCTTTGCCATACACAGTGCAAATAGCACTTGCATCTGTTCCCAGCAAGTACAGTGTATTGGACTGAAGAGGATCTACTGTTCATGTCAGTTTCATAAGCAGAGTTGAACTAGATATGGTCCGTGTGTGTAGGAAGCACAGTTCATTTGTTCTGAGCAAGTTCACTGTTCTGGCCCTATAGGAAACACAGTAGAGTAGAAGAGTGCTCTTTTCTTAAAAGCAGTGTGTGTTTCATGTAAGGCAAGCTAGCATTTGTTTCCCAGTCTTAAATGGAGTTGAATCACATGCAGTTTCTGGTCCTACGAGCAAGAGTTGTTTTCTGGTAAGGAAAGTCACTATTGCGCTCCCTTTGACATACACAGTGCAAATAGCACTCGCATGTGTTCCCAGCTATTACAGTGTATCGGACTGAAGAGGAGCTACTGTTCTTTTCAGTTTCCTAAGCAGAGTTGAACTAGATATGGCCCGTGTGTGTAGGAAACACAGTTCTTTATTCTGAGCAAGCTCACTGTTTTGGCCCTATAGGAAACACAGAAGAGTAGAAGAGTGCTCTTTTCTCAAAGCAGAGTGTGTTTCTTGTAAGGCGAGCTCTCATTTGTTTCCCAGTCTTAAATGGAGTTCAGTCACATGCAGTTTTTGGTACTACCAGCAAGAGTTGTTTTCTGGTAAGAAGAGTCACTATTGCGCTCCAATTGCCATACACAGTGCAAATAGCACTCGCGTCTGTTCCCAGCAAGTACAGTGTATTGCACTGAATAGGAGCTACTGTTCTTGTCAGTTTCCTAAGCAGAGTTGAACTAGATATGGTCCGTGTGTGTAGGAAGCACAGTTCTTTTGTTCTCAGCAAGCTCACTGTTCCGGCCCTATAGGAAACACAGTAGATTAGAAGAGTGCTCTTTTCTCAAAAGCAGAGTGTGTTTCTTGTAAGGCGAGCTCGTGTTTGTTTCCCAGTCCTAAATGGAGTTGAATCACATGCATTTTCTAGTCCTACGAGCAAGCGTTGTTTTATGGTAAGGAAGTCACTATTGCGCTCCCATTGCCATACACAGTGCAAATAGCACTGGCGTCTTTTCCCAGCAAGTACAGTGTATCGGACTGAAGAGGAGCCACTGTTCTTGTAAGTTTCCTAAGCAGAGTTGAACGAGATATGGCCCGTGTGTGTAGGAAGCACAGTTCTTTTGTTCTGAGCAAGTTCACTGTTTGGACCCCATAGGAAACACAGTAGAGTAGAAGAGTGCTCTTTTCTCTAAAGCAGAGTGTTTTTCTTGTAAGGTGAGCTCGCGTTTGTTTCCCAGTCCTAAATGGAGTTGAGTCACATGCAGTTTTTGGTCCTACGAGCAAGAGTTATTTTCTGGTAAGAAGAGTCACTATTGCGCTCCAATTGCCATACACAGTGCAAATAGTACTCGCGTCTGTTCCCTTCAATTACAGTGTATTGGACTGATTAGGAGCTACTGTTCTTGTCAGTTTCCTCAGCAGAGTGGAACTAGATATGATCCGTGTGTGTAGTAAGCACAGTTCTTTTGTTCTGAGCAAGCTCACTGTTTGGACCCCATTGGAAACACAGTAGAGTAGAAGAGTGGTCTTTTCTCAGAAGCAGAGTGTGTTTCTTGTAAGGCAAGCTAGCGTTTGTTTCCCAGTCCCAAATGGAGTTGAATCACATGCAGTTTCTGGTCCTACGAGCAAGAGTTGTTTTCTGGCAAGAAGAGTCACTATTGTGCTCCCATTGTCATACACAGGGCAAATAGCACTGGCGTCTGTTCCCAGCATGTACAGTGTATTGGACTGAAGAGGATCTACTGTTCTTGTCAGGTTTTTAAGCAGAGTTGAACTAGATATGTCCCGTGTGTGTAGGAAGCACAGTTCTTTTGTTCTGAGCAAGCTCACTCTTCTGGCCCTATAGGAAACACAGTAGAGTAGAACAGTGCTCTTTTCTCTAAAGCAGAGTGTGTTTCTTGTAAGGCGAGCTAGCGTTTGTTTCCTAGTCCTAAATGGAGTTGAGTCACATGCAGTTTTGTTCCTACGAGAAAGAGTTGTTTTCTGGTAAGAAGAGTCACTATTGTGCTCCAAATGCCATACACAGTGCAAATAGCTCTCGCGTCTGTTCCCAGCAAGTACAGTGTATTGGACTGAAGAGGAGCTACTTTTCTTCTCAGTTTCCTAAGCAGAGTTGAACTAGATATGATCCGTGTGTGTAGGAAGCACAGTTCATTTGTTCTGAGCAAGTTCACTGTTCTGGCCCTATAGAAAACACAGTAGAGTAGAAGAGTGCTCTTTTCTCAAAAGCAGAGTGTGTTTCTTGTACGGCGAGCTAGAGTTTGTTTCCCAGTCCTAAATGGAGTTGAATCACAAGCAGTTTCTGGTTGTACGAGCAAGAGTTGTTTCTGGTAAGAAGAGTCACTACTGTGCTCCAATTGCCATACACAGTGCAAATAGCACTCGTGTCTATTCTCAGCAAGTACAGTGTATCGGACTGAAGAGGAGCTACTGTTCTTGTCAGTTTCCTAAGGAGAGTTGAACTACATATGGCCCGTGTGTGTAGGAAGCACAGTTATTATGTTCTGAGCAAGCTCACTGTTCTGGCCCTATAGGAAACACAGTAGAGTAGAAGAGTGCTCTTTTATCTAAAGCAGACTGTGTTTCTTGTAAGGCGAGCTAGCGTTTGTTTCCCAGTCCTAAATGGAGTTGAGTCACAGGCAATTTTTGGTCCTACGAGCAAGAGTTGTTTTCTGGTAAGAAGAGTCACTATTGCGCTCCAAATGCCATACACAGTGCAAATAGCACTCGCGTCTGTTCCCAGCAAGTACAGTGTATTGGACTGAAGAAGACCTACTCTTCTTCTCAGTTTCCTAAGCAGAGTTGAACTAGATATGGTCCATGTGTGTAGGAAGCACATTTCTTTTGTTCTGAGCAAGCTAACTGTTTGGACCCCATAGGAAACACAGTAGAGTAGAAGAGTGCTCTTTTCTCAAAAGCAGAGTGTATTTCTTGTAAAGCGAGCTAGTGTTTGTTTCCTAGTCCTAAATGGAGTTGAATCACATGCAGTTTCTGGTCCTACGAGCATGAGTTGTTTTCTGGTAAGGAAAGTCACTATTGCGCTCCCATTGCCATACACATTACAAAGAGCACTGGCGTCTGTTCCCAGGAAGTACAGTGTATTGGACTGAATAGGAGCTACTGTACTGTCAGTTCCCTAAGCAGAGTTGAACTAGATATGGTCCGTGTGAAGGAAGCACAGTTCTTTTGTTCTGAGCAAGCTCACTCTTCTGGGCCTATAGGAAACACAGAAGAGTAGAAGAGTGCTCTTTTCTCAAAAGCAGAGTGTTTTTCTTGTAAGGCGAGCTAGCGTTTGTTTCCCAGTCTTAAATGGAGTTGAATCACATGCAGTTTCTGGTCCTAGGAGCAAGAGTTGTTTTCTGGTAAGAAGAGTCACTATTGTGCTCCCATTGTCATACACAGGGCAAATAGTACTGGCGTCTGTTCCCAGCATGTACAGTGTATTGGACTGAAGAGGATCTACTGTTCTTGTCAGTTTCCTAAGCAGAATTGAATAGATATGGCCCATGTGTGCAGGAAGCACAGTTCTTTTGTTCTGAGGAAGCTCACTGTTCTGGCCCTATAGGAAACACAGTATATTAGAAGAATGGTCTTTTCTCAAAAGCAGAGTGTTTTTCTTGTAAGGCGAGCTAGTGTTTCTTTCCCAGTCCTAAATGGAGTTGAGACACATGCAGTTTTTGGTCCTACCAGCAAGAGTTTTTTTCTGGTAAGAAGAGTCACTATTGCACTCCCATTGCCATACACAGTGCAAATAGCACTTGCATCTGTTCCCAGCAAGTACAGTGTATTGGACTGAAGAGGATCTACTGTTCATGTCAGTTTCCTAAGCAGAGGTGAACTAGATATGGCCCGTGTGTGTAGAAAGCACAGTTCTTTTGTTCTCAGCAAGCTCACTTTTCGGACCCCATAGGAAACACAGTAGAGTAGAAGAGTGCTCTTTTCTCAAAAGCAGTGTGTGTTTCATGTAAGGCGAGCTAGCATTTGTTTCCCAGTCCTAAATGGAGTTGAATCACATGCAGTTTCTGGTCCTACGAGCAAGAGTTGTTTTTTGGTAAGGAAAGTCACTATTGCGCTCTCATTGACATACACAGTGCAAATAGCACTCGCGTGTGTTCCCAGGTATTACAGTGTATCGGAATGAAGAGGAGCTACTGTTCTTGTTAGTTTCCTAAGCAGAGTTGAACTAGATATGGCCCGTGTGTGTAGGAAGCACAGTTCTTTTGTTCTCAGCAAGCTCACTGTTCTGGCCCTATAGGAAACACTTTAGAGTAGAAGAGTGCTCTTTTCTCAAAAGCAGAGTGTGTTTCTTGTAAGGCGAGCTAGCGTTTGTTTCCTAGTCCTAAATGGAGTTGAATCCCATGCAGTTTCTGGTCCTACGAGCAAGAGATCTTTTCTCGTAAGAAGAGTCACTATTGTGCTGCCATTGCCATACACAGGACAAATAGCACTGTTGTCTTTTCCCAGCAAGTACAGTGTATTGGACTGAAGAGGATCTACTGTTCATGTCAGGTTCCTAAGCAGAATTGAACTAGATATGGCCGTGTGTGGAGGAAGCACAGTTTTTTTGTTCTGAGCAAGCTCACTGTTCGGACCACATAGGAAACACAGTAGAGTAGAAGAGTGCTCTTTTCTCAAAAGCAGAGTGTGTTTCTTGTAAGGCAAGCTAGCGTTTGTTTCCCAGTCCTAAATGGAGTTAAATCACATGCAGTTACTGGTCCTATGAGCAAGAGTTGTTTTCTGGTAAGGAAGTCACTATTGTGCTCCCATTGCCATACACAGTGCAAATAGCACTCGCGTCTGTTCCCAGCAAGTACAGTGAATTGGACTGAAGAGCAGCTTCTGTTCTTGTCAGTTTCCATATCAGAGTTGAACTAGATATGGTCGATGTGTGTAGGAAGCACAGTTCTTTTGTTCTGAGCAAGCTCACTGTTTGGACCCCTTAGGAAACACAGTAGAGTAGAAGAGTGCTCTTTTCTCAAAAGCAGAGTGTGTTTCTTGTAAGGCGAGCTAGCGTTTGTTTCCCAGTCCTATTTGGAGTTGAATCCCATGCAGTTTCTCGTCCTACGAGCAAGAGTTCTTTTCTCGTAAGAAGAGTCACTATTGCGCTGCCATTGCCATACACAGGACAAATAGCACTGGCGTCTGATCGCAGCAAGTACAGTGTATTGGACTGAAGAGGATCTACTGTTCTTGTCAGGTTCCTAAGCAGAATTGAACTAGATACGGCCATGTGTGTAGGAAGCACAGTTCTTTGTTCTGAGCAAGCTCACTGTTCTGGCCCTATAGGAAACACAGTAGAGTAGAAGAGTGCTCTTTTCTCTAAAGCAGAGGGTGTTTCTTGTAAGGCGAGCTAGCGTTTGTTTCCCAGTCATAAATGGAGTTGAGTCACAGGCAGTTTTTGTTCCTACGAGCAAGAGTTGTTTTCTGGTAAGAAGATTCATTATTGCGCTCCAAATTCCATACACAGTGCAAATAGCACTCGCGTCTGTTCCCAGCAAGTACAGTGTATTGGACTGAATAGGAGCTACTGTTCTTGTCAGTTTCCTAAGCAGAGTTGAACTAGATATGGTCCATGTGTGTAGGAAGCACAGTTCTTTTGTTCTGAGCAAGCTCACTGTTTGGACCCCATAGGAAACACAGTAGAGTAGAAGAGTGCTCTGTTGCTGGAGAATTTCTCTCCAGCTTCCACCACCAAGTCCCGTCAGTCTCAGAGCCCACTTATAAAATAAACACACAGACTCTTACATTATTTAAACTGCTTGGCCATTAGCTCAGGCCTGTTATTGTCTAGCTCTTATTCTTATATTTAGCCCATTTCTATTAATCTTTACTTTGCCACATGGCTCATGGCTTACTGGTACCTTACATCTTCCTTGTCCTGATGGCGGCTGGCAGTGTCTCTCTCTCAGCCTTCTACTTCCCCGCTTTATTGTCCTCCTTGCCCCGCCTACACTTCCTGCCTAGCCAACGGCCAATCAGTGTTTTATTGATTAATTAGCAACACATTTGCCATACATCCCACAGCACTTCCCCCTTTTTTTTTTCAAAAAGGAAGGTTTTAACCTTAACAACGTAAAATTACATATAATTTGGCAATTTGGGCGTAGCTTCTCTTACTACTTCCTGCTGGAAGGGGGCGCTGTATCTTGTGGGGAAACAAAAAAAATTTAGAATTATGGAATAGTCCATGAGGCTGTATCGCCTGAGCCAGATGCCTTTAAACCATTCTGGATATTGGATCATCTGGGCCATGGTGTCATAGGAGACCTTCAGGGGGTCTTGGCTGGTCAAACCTGATGTATCTTAATCTTGAACAAATCCACAGCCTCTGGCTTTCTGTGGAAACAAAAGAGATTCTTTTCCAAAGCAACATATCCTTACATCCAAATTTTGAAGTCAAGGTATCTTTAAAATATACATTTTGGCATAACTCTACAGCTTTTACAATCAAATGTTTTTCTGCAGTTAAAAGTCCCAACGACAACACAATCCAGATTCTCTGTGTAATATCCATTTTTACGTGGCTTATTTTTTATACTACCTTTACTGTCTCTTTAATGACTTCATTTTTTAAAACTATGTATTTGTTTCTATAACTCTATATATCACCTTTTTTGTCTCTTTCAAGCCTACGTATCTTTTACACACATTGTAAACTATTACATCTGAATCTGTCTTATTGTGAATCTATTGCTTTAAACTGCAGCAGCTGTGGCTGCTGGCTCCGCTCACCTCAGCTTCCCAACATGGCTACGTTTTCCGCCAGCTCTGGGAGCCATCAACTCTCAGAAATAGTGGGTCTCTGCTTCTATCAAAGCAGCGTGTAGCCCAGAAATCTCTTTTTTTTGTTTTGTTTTGTTTTGTACTAGCAAAGGCTAAATCCACCACACAGCTTAATGTGCCACTTGCAGAGGCCTCATTCGCGCCATACTGCAGGTCAAGCATGCACGCCAGGAACCCGCCATAGTAGCTCAAACACGCAGGCTGCCACTAGCTTGAAAGAGACAACTAGGAGCTGTTTTTAGCTCCGTTTTAGAATCTTTTTTCTCAGTTTTTAGGTGGAAACTCTTGCCAACACATGGGACGCCATTTGTTGCTGGAGAATTTCTCTCCAGCTCCCACCACCAAGTCCCGCCAGTCTCAGAGCCCACTTATAAAATAAACACAAAGACTCTTACATTATTTAAACTGCTTGGCCATTAGCTAAGGCCTGTTATTGTCTAGCTCTTACTCTTATATTTAGCCAATTTCTATTAATTTTTACTTTGCCACATGGCTCATGGCTTACTGGTACCTTACATCTTCCTTGTCCTGATGGCGGCTGGCAGTGTCTCTCTCTCAGCCTTCCACGTCCTCGCTTTATTCTCCTCCTTGCCCCGCCTACACTTCCTGCCTAGCCAACGGCCAATCAGTGTTTTATTGATTAATTAGCAACACATTTGCCATATATCCCACAGCAGTGCTCTTTTCTCAAAAGCAGAGTGTATTTCTTGTAAGGCGAGCTAGCATTTGTTTCCTAGTCCTAAATGGAGTTGAAACACATGCAGTTTCTGGTCCTACGAGCAAGAGTTGTTTTCTGGTAAGGAAAGTCACTATTGCGCTCCCATTGCCATACACATTACAAATAGCACTCGCGTCTGTTCCCAGGAAGTACAGTGTATTGGACTGAATAGGAGCTACTGTACTGTCAGTTCCCTAACCAGAGTTGAACTAGATATGGTCTGTGTGTAGGAAGCACAGTTCTTTTGTTCTGAGCAAGCTAACTGTTTGGACCCCATAGGAAACACAGTAGAGTAGAAGAGTGCTCTTTTCTCAAAAGCAGAGTGTGTTTCATATAAGGCGAGCTAGCATTTGTTTCCCAGTCCTAAATGGAGTTGAATCACATGCAGTTTCTGGTCCTACGAGCAAGAGTTGTTTTCTGGTAAGGAAAGTCACTATTGCGCTCCCATTACCATACATAGTGCAAATAGCACTCCGTCCGTTCCCAGTAAGTACAGTGTATCGGACTGAAGAGGAGCTACTGTTCTTGTCAGTTTCCTAAGCAGAGTTGAACTAGATATGGCCCGTGTGAAGGAAGCACAGTTCTTTTGTTCTGATCAAGCTCACTGTTCTGGCACTATAGGAAACACAGAGAGTAGAAGAGTGCTCTTTTCTCAAAAGCAGAGTGTTTTTCTTGTAAGGCGAGCTAGCGTTTGTTTCCCAGTCTTAAATGGAATTGAATCACATGCAGTTTCTCGTCCTAGGAGCAAGAGTTGTTTTCTGGTAAGAAGAGTCACTATTGTGCTCCCATTGTCATACACAGGGCAAATAGTACTGGTGTCTGTTCCCAGCATGTACAGTGTATTGGACTGAAGAGGATCTACTGTTCTTGTCAGTTTCCTAAGCAGAATTGAATAGATATGGCCCATGTGTGCAGGAAGCACAGTTCTTTTGTTCTGAGCAAGCTCACTGTTCTGGCCTATAGGAAACACAGTAGAGTAGAAGAGTGCTCTTTTCTCTAAAGCAGAGTGTGTTACTTGTGATGCGAGCTAGCGTTTGTTTTCCAGTCCTAAATGGAGTTGAGTCACATGCAGTTTTTTGGTCCCACGAGCAAGAGTTGTTTTCTGGTAAGAAGAGTCACTATTGCGCTCCTATTGCCATACACAGTGCAAATAGCACTCGCGTCTGTTCCCTGCAAGTACAGTGTATTGGACTGAATAGCAGCTACTGTTCTTGTCAGTTTCCAAAGCATAGTTGAACTGGATATGGTCCGTGTGTGTAGGAAGCACAGTTATTTTGTTCTCAGCAAGCTCACTGTTCTGGGCTTTAGGAAACACAGTAGAGTAGAACAGTGCTCTTTTCTCAAAAGCAGAGTGTGTTTCTTGTAAGGCGAGCTAGCGGTTGTTTCCCAGTCCTAAATGGAGTTAAATCACATGGAGTTACTGGTCCTACGAGCAAGAGTTGTTTTCTGGTAAGGAAAGTCACTATTGCGCACCCCGTTACCATACATAGTGCAAATAGCACTCGGTCCGTTCCCAGCAAGTACAGTGTATCGGACTGAAGAGGAGCTACTGTTCTTGTCAGTTTCCTAAGCAGAGTTGAACTAGATATGGCCCGTGTGAAGGAAGCACAGTTCTTTTGTTCTGATCAAGCTCATTGTTCTGGCCCTATAGGAAACACAGAAGAGTAGAAGAGTGCTCTTTTCTCAAAAGCAGAGTGTTTTTCTTGTAAGGCGAGCTAGCGTTTGTTTCCCAGTCCTAAATGGAGTTGAATCACATGCAGTTTCTGGTCCTACGAGCAAGAGTTGTTTTCTGGTAAGGAAAGTCACTATTGCGCTCTCATTGACATACACAGTGTAAATAGCACTCGGGTGTGTTTCCAGCTATTACAGTGTATCGGACTGAAGAGGAGCTACTGTTCTTGTTAGTTTCCTGAGCAGAGTTGAACTAGATACGGCCCGTGTGTGTAGGAAGCACAGTTCTTTTGTTCTCAGCAAGCTCACTGTTCTGGCCCTATAGGAAACACTTTAGAGTAGAAGAGTGCTCTTTTCTCAAAAGCAGAGTGTGTTTCTTGTAAGGCGAGCTAGTGTTTGTTTCCCAGTCCTAAATGGAGTTGAATCACATGCAGTTTCTGGTCCTACGAGCAAGAGATCTTTTTTCGTAAGAAGAGTCACTATTGTGCTGCCATTGCCATACACAGGACAAATAGCACTGTTGTCTGTTCCCAGCAAGTACAGTGTATTGGACTGAAGAGGATCTACTGTTCATGTCAGTTTCCTAAGCAGAATTGAACTAGATATGGCCGTGTGTGGAGGAAGCACAGTTTTTTTGTTCTGAGCAAGCTCACTGTTCGGACCACATAGGAAACACAGTAGAGTAGAAGAGTGATCTTTTCTCTAAAGCAGAGTGTGTTTCTTGTAAGGCGAGCTCGCATTTGTTTCCCAGTCCTAAATGGAGTTGAATCACATGCAGTTTCTGGTCCTACGAGCAAGAGTTGTTTTCTGGTAAGGAAAGTCACTATTGTGTTCCCACTGCCATACACATTGCAAATAGCACTCGCGTCTGTTCCCAGCAAGTACAGTGTATCGGACTGAAGAGGAGCTACTGTTCTTGTCAGTTTCCTAAGCAGAGTTGAACGAGATAGGGCCCGTGTGTGTAGGAAGCACAGTTCTCTTGTTCTGAGCAAGCTCACTGTATGGCCCTATAGGAAACACAGTAGAGAAGAAGAGTGCTCTTTTCTCAAAAGCAGAGTGTGTTTCTTGTAAGGCGAGCTAGCGTTTGTTTCCCAGTCCTAAATGGAGTTGAATCACATGCAGTTTTTGGTCCTACGAGCAAGAGTTGTTTTCTGGTAAGAAGAGTCACTATTGCGCTCCAAATTCCATACACAGTGCAAATAGCACTCACGTCTTTTCCCAGCAAGTACAGTGTATTGGACTGAATAGGAGCTACTGTTCTTGTCAGTTTCCTAAGCAGAGTTGAACTAGATATGATCCATGTGTGTAGGAAGCACAGTTCTTTTGTTCTGAGCAAGCTCACTCTTTGGCCCCCATCGGAAACACAGTAGAGTAGAAGAGTGCTCTTTTCTCTAAAGCAGAGTGTTTTTCTTGTAAGGTGAGCTCGCGTTTGTTTCCCAGGCCTAAATGGAGTTGAGTCACATGCAGTTTTTGGTCCTATGAGAAAGTGTTGTTTTCTGGTAAGAAGAGACACTATTGCTCTGCAATTGCTATAAACAGTGCAAATAGTACTCGCGTCTGTTCCCTTCAAGTACAGTGTATTGGACTGATTAGAAGCTACTGTTCTTGTCAGTTTCCTCAGCAGAGTTGAACTAGATATGATCCGTGTGTGTAGGAAGCACAGTTCTTTTGTTCTGAGCAAGCTCACTGTTTGGACCCCATTGGAAACACAGTAGAGTAGAAGAGTGCTCTTTCTCAAAAGCAGAGTGTGTTTTTGTAAGGCGAGCTAGCGTTTGTTTCCCAGTCCTAAATGGAGTTGAATCACATGCAGTTTCTGGTCCTACGAGCAAGAGTTGTTTTCTGGCAAGAAGAGTCACTATTGTGCTCCAATTGTCATACACAGGGCAAATAGAACTGGCGTCAGTTCATAGCATGTACAGTGTATTGGACTGAAGAGGATCTACAGTTCTTGTCAGGTTCCTAAGCAGAGTTGAACTAGATATGGCCGTGTGTGCAGGAAGCACAGTTCTTTTGTTCTGAGCAAGCTCACTGTTCTGGCCCTATTGGAAACACAGTAGAGTAGAAGAGTGCTCTTTTCTCTAAAGCAGAGTGTGTTTCTTGTAATGCGAGCTAGCGTTTGTTTTCCAGTCCTAAATGGAGTTGAGTCGCATGCAGTTTTTGGTCCCACGAGCAAGAGTTGTTTTCTGGTAAGAAGAGTCACTATTGCGCTCCTATTGCCATACACAGTGCAAATAGCACTAGCGTCTGTTCCCAGCAAGTACAGTGTATTGGACTGATAGGAGCTACTGTTCTTGTCAGTTTCCAAAGCATAGTTGAACTAGATATGGTCCGTGTGTGTAGGAAGCACAGTTCTTTTGTTCTCAGCAAGCTCACTGTTCTGGGCTTTAGGAAACACAGTAGAGTAGAAGAGTGCTCTTTTCTCTAAAGCAGAGTGTGTTTCTTGTAAGGCGAGCTAGCGGTTGTTTCCCAGTCCTAAATGGAGTTAAATCACATGCAGTTACTGGTCCTACGAGCAAGAGTTGTTTTCTGGTAAGGAAAGTCACTATTGCGCTCCCATTACCATACATAGTGCAAATAGCACTCGGTCCGTTCCCAGCAAGTACAGTGTATCGGACTGAAGAGGAGCTACTGTTCTTGTCAGTTTCCTAAGCAGACTTGAACTAGATATTGCCCGTGTGAAGGAATCACAGTTCTTTTGTTCTGAACAAGCTCACTGTTCTGGCCCTATAGGAAACACAGAAGAGTAGAAGAGTGCTCTTTTCTCAAAAGCAGAGTGTTTTTCTTGTAAGGCAAGCTAGCGTTTGTTTCCCAGTCTTAAAATTAGTTGAATCACATGCAGTTTCTGGTCCTATGAGCAAGAGTTGTTTTCTGGTAAGAAGAGTCACTATTGTGCTCCCATTGTCATACACAGGGCAAATAGTACTGGCGTCTGTTCCCAGCATGTACAGTGTATTGGACTGAAGAGGATCTACTGTTCTTGTCAGTTTCCTAAGCAGAATTGAATAGATATGGCCCATGTGTGCAGGAAGCACAGTTCTTTTGTTCTGAGGAAGCTCACTGTTCTGGCCCTCTAGGAAACACAGTATATTAGAAGAATGCTCTTTTCTCAAAAGCAGAGTGTTTTTCTTGTAAGGCGAGCTAGCGTTTCTTTCCCAGTCCTAAATGGAGTTGAGACACATGCAGTTTTTAGTCCTACGAGCAAGAGTTTTTTTCTGGTAAGAAGAGTCACTATTGCACTCCCATTGGCATACACAGTGCAAATAGCACTTGCATCTGTTCCCAGCAAGTACAGTGTATTGGACTGAAGAGGATCTACTGCTCATGTCAGTTTCCTAAGCAGAGTTGAACTACATATGGCCCGTGTGTGTAGGAAGCACAGTTCTTTTGTTCTGAGAAAGCTCACTTTTCGGACCCCATAGGAAACACAGAAGAGTAGAAGAGTGCTCTTTTCTCAAAAGCAGTGTGTGTTTCATGTAAGGCGAGCTAGCATTTGTTTCCCAGTCCTAAATGGAGTTGAATCACATGCAGTTTCTGGTCCTACGAGCAAGAGTTGTTTTCTGGTAAGGAAAGTCACTATTGCGCTCTCATTGACATACACAGTGCAAATAGCACTCGCGTGTGTTCCCAGCTATTACAGTGTATTGGACTGAAGAGGAGCTACTGTTCTTGTTAGTTTCCTAAGCAGAGTTGAACTAGATATGGCCCGTGTGTGCAGGAAGCACAGTTCTTTTGTTCTCAGCAAGCTCACTGTTCTGGCCCTATAGGAAACACTTTAGAGTAGAAGAGTGCTCTTTTCTCAAAAGCAGAGTGTGTTTCTTGTAAGGCGAGCTAGTGTTAGTTTCCCAGTCCTAAATGGAGTTGAATCCCATGAAGTTTCTGGTCCTACAAGCAAGAGATCTTTTCTCGTAAGAAGAGTCACTGTTGTGCTGCCATTGCCATACACAGGACAAATAGCACTGTTGTCTGTTCCCAGCAAGTACAGTGTATTGGACTGAAGAGGATCTACTGTTCATGTCAGGTTCCTAAGCAGAATTGAACTAGATATGGCCGTGTGTGGAGGAAGCACAGTTTTTTTGTTCTGAGCAAGCTCACTGTTCGGACCACATATGAAACCCAGTAGAATAGAAGAGTGATCTTTTCTCTAAAGCAGAGTGTGTTTCTTGTAAGACGAGCTCGCATTTGTTTCCCAGTCCTATATGGAGTTGAATCACATGCAGTTTCTGGTCCTACGAGCAAGAGTTGTTTTCTGGTAAGGAAAGACAGTATTGTCTTCCCACTGCCATACACAGTGCAAATAGCACTCGCGTCTGTTCCCAGCAAGTACAGTGTATGGGACTGAAGAGGAGCTACTGTTCTTGTCAGTTTTCTAAGCAGAGTCGAACGAGATAGGGCCCGTGTGTGTAGGAAGCACAGTTCTCTTGTTCTGAGCAAGCTCACTGTTCTGGCCCTATAGGAAACACAGTAGAGAAGAAGAGTGCTCTTTTCTCTAAAGCAGAGTGTGTTTCTTGGAAGGCCAGCTAGCGTTTGTTTCCCAGTCCTAAATAGAGTTGAATCACATGCAGCTTTTGGTCCTACGAGCAAGAGTTGTTTTCTGGTAAGAAGAGTCACGATTGCGCTCCAAATTCCATACACAGTGCAAAAAGCACTCGTGTCTTTTCCCAGCAAGTACAGTGTATTGGACTGAATAGGAGCTACTGTTCTTGTCAGTTTCCTAAGCAGAGTTGAACTAGATATGATCAATGTGTGTAGGAAGCACAGTTCTTTTGTTCTGAGCAAGCTCACTCTTTGGACCCCATAGGAAACACAGTAGAGTAGAAGAGTGCTCTTTTCTCAAAAGCAGTGTGTGTTTCATGTAAGGCGAGCTAGCATTTGTTTCCCAGTCCTAAATGGAGTTGAATCACATGCAGTTTCTGGTCCTACGAGCAAGAGTTGTTTTCTGGCAAGAAGAGTCACTATTGTGCTCCAATTGTCATACACAGGGCAAATAGTACTGGCGTCTGTTCCCAGCATGTACAGTGCATTGGACTGAAGAGTATCTACTGTTCTTGTCAGTTTCCTAAGCAGAATTGTATAGATAAGCCCATGTGTGCAGGAAGCACAGTTCTTTTGTTCTGAGGAAGCTCACTGTTCTGGCCCTATAGGAAACACAGTATATTAGAAGAATGCTCTTTTCTCAAAAGCAGAGTGTTTTTCTTGTAAGGCGAGCTAGCGTTTCTTTCCCAGTCCTAAATGGAGTTGAGACCCATGCAGTTTTTGGTCCTACGAGCAAGAGTTTTTTTCTGGTAAGAAGAGTCACTATTGCACTCCCATTGGCATACACAGTGCAAATAGCACTTGCATCTGTTCCCAGCAAGTACAGTGTATTGGACTGAAGAGGATCTACTCTTCATGCCAGTTTCCTAAGCAGAGTTGAACTAGATATGGCCCGTGTGTGTAGGAAGCACAGTTCTTTTGTTCTGAGCAAGCTCACTTTTCGGACCCCTTAGGAAACACAGTAGAGTAGAAGAGTGCTCTTTTCTCAAAAGCAGTGTGTGTTTCATGTAAGGCGAGCTAGCATTTGTTTCCCAGTCCTAAATGGAGTTGAATCACATGCAGTTTCTGGTCCTATGAGCAAGAGTTGTTTTCTGGTAAGGAAAGTCACTATTGTGCTCTCATTGACATACACAGTGCAAATAGCACTCGCGTGTGTCTCCAGCTATTACAGTGTATCGGACTGAAGAGGAGCTACTGTTCTTGTTAGTTTCCTAAGCAGTGTTGAACTAGATATGGCCCGTGTGTGTAGGAAGCACAGTTCTTTTGTTCTCAGCAAGCTCACTGTTCTGGCCCTATAGGAAACACTTTAGAGTAGAAGAGTGCTCTTTTCTCAAAAGCAGAGTGTGTTTCTTGTAAGGCGAGCTAGTGTTTGTTTCCCAGTCGTGAATGGAGTTGAATCACATGCAGTTTCTGGTCCTACGAGCAAGAGATCTTTTTTCGTAAGAAGAGTCACTATTGTGCTGCCATTGCCATACACAGGACAAATAGCACTGTTGTCTGTTCCCACCAAGTACAGTGTATTGGACTGAAGAGGAGCTACTGTTCTTCTCAGTTTCCTAAGCAGAGTTGAAAGAGATAGGGCCGTGTGTGTAGGAAGCACAGTTCTCTTGTTCTGAGCAAGCTCACTGTTCTGGCCCTATAGGAAACACAGTAGAGTAGAAGAGTGCTCTTTTCTCTAAAGCAGAGTGTGTTTCTTGTAAGGCGAGCTAGCGTTTGTTTCCCAGTCCTAAATGGAGTTGAATCACATGCAGTTTTTGGTACTACGAGCAAGAGTTGTTTTCTGGTAAGAAGAGTCACTATTGCGCTCCAAATTCCATACACAGTGCAAATAGCACTCGCGTCTTTTCCCAGCAAGTACAGTGTATTGGACTGAATAGGAGCTACTGTTCTTGTCAGTTTCCTAAGCAGAGTTGAACTAGATATGATCCGTGTGTGTAGGAAGCACAGTTCTTTTGTTCTGAGCAAGCTCACTCTTTGGACCCCATAGGAAACACAGTAGAGTAGAAGAGTGCTCTTTTCTCTAAAGCAGAGTGTTTTTCTTGTAAGGTGAGCTCGCGTTTGTTTCCCAGTTAAATGGAGTTGAGTCACATGCAGTTTTTGGTCCTATGAGAAAGAGTTGTTTTCTGGTAAGAAGAAACACTATTGCTCTCCAATTGCCATAAACAGTGCAAATAGTACTCGGGTCAGTTCCCTTCAAGTACAGTGTATTGGACTGATTAGGAGCTACTGTTCTTGTCAGTTTCCTCAGCAGAGTTGAACTAGACATGAACCCTGTGTGTAGGAAGCACAGTTCTTTTGTTCTGAGCAAGCTCACTGTTTGGAACCCATTGGAAACACAGTAGAGTAGAAGAGTGCTCTTTTCTCAAAAGCAGAGTGTGTTTTTGTAAGGCGAGCTAGCGTTTGTTTCCCAGTCCTAAATGGAGTTGAATCACATGCAGTTTCTGGTCCTACGAGCAAGAGTTGTTTTCTGGCAAGAAGAGTCACTATTGCGCTCCAATTTTCATACACAGGGCAAATGGCACTGGCGTCGGTTCCCAGCAAGTACAGTGTATTGGACTGAAGAGGATCTACTGTTCATGTCTGGTTCCTAAGCATTATTGAACTAGATATGGCCGTGTGTGGAGGAAGCACAGTTTTTTTGTTCTGAGCAAGCTCACTGTTCAGACCACATAGGAAACACAGTAGAGTAGAAGAGTGATCTTTTCTCTAAAGCAGAGTGTGTTTCTTGTAAGGCGAGCTCGCGTTTGTTTCCCAGTCCTAAATGGAGTTGAATCACATGCAGTTTCTGGTCCTACGAGCAAGAGTTGTTTTCTGGTAAGAAGAGTCACTATTGTGCTCCAATTGCCATACACAGTGCAAATAGCACTCGCGTCTGTTCCCAGCAAGTACAGTGTATTGGACTGAAGAGGATCTACTGTTCTTGTCAGGTTCCTAAGCATAGTTGAACTAGATATGGCCGTGTGTGGAGGAAGCACAGTTTTTTTGTTCTGAGCAAGCTCACTGTTAGGACCACATAGGAAACACAGTAGAGTAGAAGAGTGCTCTTTTCTCTAAAGCAGAGTGTGTTTCTTGTAAGGCGAGCTAGCGTTTGTTTTCCAGTCCTAAATGGAGTTGAGTCACATGCAGTTTTTGGTCCCACGAGCAAGAGTTGTTTTCTGGTAAGAAGAGTCACTATTGCGCTCCTATTGCCATACACAGAGCAAATGGCACTAGCGTCTGTTCCCAGCAAGTACAGTGTATTGGACTGAATAGGAGCTACTGTTCTTGTCAGTTTCCAAAGCATAGTTGAACTAGATATGGTCCGTGTGTGTAGGAAGCACAGTTCTTTTGTTCTCAGCAAGCTCACTGTTCTTGCCCTATAGGAAACACAGTAGAGTAGAACAGTGCTCTTTTCTCTAAAGCAGAGTGTGTTTCTTGTAAGGCGAGCTAGCGGTTGTTTCCCAGTCCTAAATGGAG
The DNA here is from genome assembly GCF_949786415.1 of Peromyscus eremicus. Classification (NCBI taxonomy): domain Eukaryota; kingdom Metazoa; phylum Chordata; class Mammalia; order Rodentia; family Cricetidae; genus Peromyscus; species Peromyscus eremicus. The sequence continues at coordinate 29,945 of NW_026735266.1, read as the reverse complement.
TTAAATCACATGCAGTTACTGGTCCTACGAGCAAGAGTTGTTTTATGGTAAGGAAGTCACTATTGTGCTCCCATTGCCATACACAGTGCAAATAGCACTCGCGTCTGTTCCCAGCAAGTACAGTGTATCGGACTGAAGAGGAGCTATTGTTCTTGTCAGTTTCCTAAGCAGAGTTGAGCGAGATATGGCCCGTGTGTGTAGGAAGCTCAGTTCTTTTGTTTTGAGCAAGCTCACTGTTTTGACCACATCGGAAACACAGTAGAGTAGAAGAGTGCTCTTTTCTCAAAAGCAGAGTGAGTTTCTTGTAAGGCGAGCTAGCATTTGTTTCCCAGTCCTAAATGGAGTTGAATCACATGCAGTTTCTGGTCCTACGAGCAAGAGTTGTTTTCTGGTAAGGAAAGTCACTATTGCGCTCCCATTGCCATACACAGTGCAAATAGCACACCCGTCTCTTACCAGCAATTACAGTGTATCGGACTGAAAAGGAGCTACTGTTCTTGTCAGTTTCCTAAGCAGAGTTGAACTAGATGTGGTCCGTGTGTGGAGGAAGCACAGTTTTCTGATCTGAGCAAGCTCACTGTTTGGACCCCATAGGAAACACAGTAGAGTAGAAGAGTGCTCTTTTCTCAAAAGCAGAGTGTGTTTCTTGTAAGGTGAGCTAGCTTTTGTTTCCCAGTCCTAAATGAAGTTGAATTACATGCAGTTTCTGGTCCTATGAGCAAGAGTTTTTTCTGGTAAGAAGAGTCACTCTTGCGCTCCCATTGCCATACACAGTGCAAATAGCACTGGCGTCTGTTCCCACAAAGTACAGTGTATTGGACTGAAGAGGAGCTACTGTTCTTCTCAGTTTCCTAAGCAGAGTTGAAAGAGATAGGGCCGTGTGTGTAGGAAGCACAGTTCTCTTGTTCTGAGCAAGCTCACTGTTCTGGCCCTATAGGAAACACAGTAGAGAAGAAGAGTGCTCTTTTCTCTAAAGCAGCGTGTGTTTCTTGTAAGGCGAGCTAGCGTTTGTTTCCCAGTCCTAAATGGAGTTGAATCACATGCAGTTTTTGGTCCTATGAGCAAGAGTTGTTTTCTGGTAAGAAGAGTCACTATTGCGCTCCAAATTCCATACACAGTACAAATAGCACTCGCGTCTTTTCCCAGCAAGTACAGTGTATTGGACTGAATAGGAGCTACTGTTCTTGTCAGTTTCCTAAGCAGAGTTGAACTAGATATGATCCATGTGTGTAGGAAGCTCAGTTCTTTTGTTCTGAGCAAGCTCACTCTTTGGACCCCATAGGAAACACAGTAGAGTAGAAGAGTGCTCTTTTCTCTAAAGCAGAGTGTTTTTCTTGTAAGGTGAGCTCGCGTTTGTTTCCCAGTCCTAAATGGAGTTTAGTCACATGCAGTTTTTGGTCCTATGAGAAAGAGTTGTTTTCTGGTAAGAAGAGACACTATTGCTCTCCAATTGCCATAAACAGTGCAAATAGTACTCGCGTCTGTTCCCTTCAAGTACAGTGTATTGGACTGATTAGGAGCTACTGTTCTTGTCAGTTTCCTCAGCAGAGTTGAACTAGATATGATCCGTGTGTGTAGGAAGCACAGTTCTTTTGTTCTGAGCAAGCTCACTGTTTGGAACCCATTGGAAACACAGTAGAGTAGAAGAGTGCTCTTTTCTCAAAAGCAGAGTGTGTTTTTGTAAGTCTAGCTAGCGTTTGTTTCCCAGTCCTAAATGGTGTTGAATCACATGCAGTTTCTGGTCCTACGAGCAAGAGTTGTTTTCTGGCAAGAAGAGTCACTATTGTGCTCCAATTGTCATACACAGAGCAAATAGCACTGGCGTCGGTTCCCAGCATGTACAGTGTATTGGACTGAAGAGGATCTACTGTTCTTGTCAGGTTCCTAAGCAGAGTTGAACTAGATATGGCCGTGTGTGGAGGAAGCACAGTTTTTTTGTTCTGAGCAAGCTCACTGTTAGGACCACATAGGAAACACAGTAGAGTAGAAGAGTGCTCTTTTCTCTAAAGCAGAGTGTGTTTCTTGTAAGGCGAGCTAGCGTTTGTTTTCCAGTCCTAAATGGAGTTGAGTCACATGCAGTTTTTGGTCCCACGAGCAAGAGTTGTTTTCTGGTAAGAAGAGTCACTATTGCGCTCCTATTGCCATACACAGTGCAAATAGCACTAGCGTCTGTTCCCAGCAAGTACAGTGTATTGGACTGAATAGGAGCTACTGTTCTTGTCAGTTTCCAAAGCATAGTTGAACTAGATATGGTCCGTGTGTGTAGGAAGCACAGTTCTTTTGTTCTCAGCAAGCTCACTGTTCTTGCCCTATAGGAAACACAGTAGAGTAGAACAGTGCTCTTTTCTCTAAAGCAGAGTGTGTTTCTTGTAAGGCGAGCTAGCGGTTGTTTCCCAGTCCTAAATGGAGTTAAATCACATGCAGTTACTGGTCCTACGAGCAAGAGTTGTTTTATGGTAAGGAAGTCACTATTGTGCTCCCATTGCCATACACAGTGCAAATAGCACTCGCGTCTGTTCCCAGCAAGTACAGTGTATCGGACTGAAGAGGAGCTATTGTTCTTGTCAGTTTCCTAAGCAGAGTTGAGCGAGATATGGCCCGTGTGTGTAGGAAGCTCAGTTCTTTTGTTTTGAGCAAGCTCACTGTTTTGACCACATCGGAAACACAGTAGAGTAGAAGAGTGCTCTTTTCTCAAAAGCAGAGTGAGTTTCTTGTAAGGCGAGCTAGCATTTGTTTCCCAGTCCTAAATGGAGTTGAATCACATGCAGTTTCTGGTCCTACGAGCAAGAGTTGTTTTCTGGTAAGGAAAGTCACTATTGCGCTCCCATTGCCATACACAGTGCAAATAGCACACCCGTCTCTTACCAGCAATTACAGTGTATCGGACTGAAAAGGAGCTACTGTTCTTGTCAGTTTCCTAAGCAGAGTTGAACTAGATGTGGTCCGTGTGTGGAGGAAGCACAGTTTTCTGATCTGAGCAAGCTCACTGTTTGGACCCCATAGGAAACACAGTAGAGTAGAAGAGTGCTCTTTTCTCAAAAGCAGAGTGTGTTTCTTGTAAGGTGAGCTAGCTTTTGTTTCCCAGTCCTAAATGAAGTTGAATTACATGCAGTTTCTGGTCCTATGAGCAAGAGTTTTTTCTGGTAAGAAGAGTCACTCTTGCGCTCCCATTGCCATACACAGTGCAAATAGCACTGGCGTCTGTTCCCACAAAGTACAGTGTATTGGACTGAAGAGGAGCTACTGTTCTTCTCAGTTTCCTAAGCAGAGTTGAACGAGATAGGGCCCGTGTGTGTAGGAAGCACAGTTCTCTTGTTCTGAGCAAGCTCACTGTTCTGGCCCTATAGGAAACACAGTAGAGAAGAAGAGTGCTCTTTTCTCTAAAGCAGAGTGTGTTTCTTGTAAGGCGAGCTAGCGTTTGTTTCCCAGTCCTAAATGGAGTTGAATCACATGCAGTTTTTGGTCCTACGAGCAAGAGTTGTTTTCTGGTAAGAAGAGTCACTATTGCGCTCCAAATTCCATACAAAGTGCAAATAGCACTCGCGTCTTTTCCCAGCAATTACAGTGTATTGGACTGAATAGGAGCTACTGTTCTTGTCAGTTTCCTAAGCAGAGTTGAACTAGATATGATCCATGTGTGTAGGAAGCACAGTTCTTTTGTTCTGAGCAAGCTCACTCTTTGGACCCCATAGGAAACACAGTAGAGTAGAAGAGTGCTCTTTTCTCTAAAGCAGAGTGTTTTTCTTGTAAGGTGAGCTCGCGTTTGTTTCCCAGTCCTAAATGGAGTTTAGTCACATGCAGTTTTTGGTCCTATGAGAAAGAGTTGTTTTCTGGTAAGAAGAGACACTATTGCTCTCCAATTGCCATAAACAGTGCAAATAGTACTCGCGTCTGTTCCCTTCAAGTACAGTGTATTGGACTGATTAGGAGCTACTGTTCTTGTCAGTTTCCTCAGCAGAGTTGAACTAGATATGATCCGAGTGTGTAGGAAGCACAGTTCTTTTGTTCTGAGCAAGCTCACTGTTTGGACCCCATTGGAAACACAGTAGAGTAGAAGAGTGCTCTTTTCTCAAAAGGAGAGTGTGTTTTTGTAAGGCGAGCTAGCGTTTGTTTCCCAGTCCTAAAAGGTGTTGAATCACATGCAGTTTCTGGTCCTACGAGCAAGAGTTGTTTTCTGGCAAGAAGAGTCACTATTGTGCTCCAATTGTCATACACAGGGCAAATAGTACTGGCGTCTGTTCCCAGCATGTACAGTGTATTGGACTGAAGAGGATCTACTGTTCTTGTCAGTTTCCTAAGCAGAATTGAATAGATAAGCCCATGTGTGCAGGAAGCACAGTTCTTTTGTTCTGAGGAAGCTCACTGTTCTGGCCCTATAGGAAACACAGTATATTAGAAGAATGCTCTTTTCTCAAAAGCAGAGTGTTTTTCTTGTAAGGCGAGCTAGCGTTTCTTTCCCAGTCCTAAATGGAGTTGAGACCCATGCAGTTTTTGGTCCTACGAGCAAGAGTTTTTTTCTGGTAAGAAGAGTCACTATTGCAGTCCCATTGGCATACACAGTGCAAATAGCACTTGCATCTGTTCCCAGCAAGTACAGTGTATTAGACTGAAGAGGATCTACTGTTCATGTCAGTTTCCTAAGCAGAGTTGAACTAGATATGGCCCGTGTGTGTAGGAAGCACAGTTCTTTTGTTCTGAGCAAGCTCACTTTTCGGACCCCTTAGGAAACACAGTAGAGTAGAAGAGTGCTCTTTTCTCAAAAGCAGTGTGTGTTTCATGTAAGGCGAGCTAGCATTTGTTTCCCAGTCCTAAATGGAGTTGAATCACATGTAGTTTCTGGTCCTATGAGCAAGAGTTGTTTTCTGGTAAGGAAAGTCACTATTGCGCTCTCATTGACATACACAGTGCAAATAGCACTCGCGTGTGTTTCCAGCTATTACAGTGTATCGGACTGAAGAGGAGCTACTGTTCTTGTTAGTTTCCTAAGCAGAGTTGAACTAGATATGGCCCGTGTGTGTAGGAAGCACAGTTCTTTTGTTCTCAGCAAGCTCACTGTTCTGGCCCTATAGGAAACACTTTAGAGTAGAAGAGTGCTCTTTTCTCAAAAGCAGAGTGTGTTTCTTGTAAGGCGAGCTAGTGTTTGTTTCCCAGTCCTAAATGGAGTTGAATCACATGCAGTTTCTGGTCCTACGAGCAAGAGATCTTTTTTTGTAAGAAGAGTCACTATTGTGCTGCCATTGCCATACACAGGACAAATAGCACTGTTGTCTGTTCCCAGCAAGTACAGTGTATTGGACTGAAGAGGATCTACTGTTCATGTCAGTTTCCTAAGCAGAGTTGAACTAGATATGGCCGTGTGTGGAGGAAGCACAGTTCTCTTGTTCTGAGCAAGCTCACTGTTCTGGCCCTATAGGAAACACAGTAGAGAAGAAGAGTGCTCTTTTCTCTAAAGCAGAGTGTGTTTCTTGTAAGGCGAGCTAGCGTTTGTTTCCCAGTCCTAAATGGAGTTGAATCACATGCAGTTTTTGGTCCTACGAGCAAGAGTTGTTTTCTGGTAAGAAGAGTCACTATTGCGCTCCAAATTCCATACACAGTGCAAATAGCACTCGCGTCTTTTCCCAGCAAGTACAGTGTATTGGACTGAATAGGAGCTACTGTTCTTGTCAGTTTCCTAAGCAGAGTTGAACTAGATATGATCCATGTGTGTAGGAAGCACAGTTCTTTTGTTCTGAGCAAGCTCACTCTTTGGACCCCATAGGAAACACAGTAGAGTAGAAGAGTGCTCTTTTCTCTAAAGCAGAGTGTTTTTCTTGTAAGGTGAGCTCGCGTTTGTTTCCCAGTCCTAAATGGAGTTGAGTCACATGCAGTTTTTGGTCCTATGAGAAAGAGTTGTTTTCTGGTAAGAAGAGACACTATTGCTCTCCAATTGCCATAAACAGTGCAAATAGTACTCGCGTCTGTTCCCTTCAAGTACAGTGTATTGGACTGATTAGGAGCTACTGTTCTTGTCAGTTTCCTCAGCAGAGTTGAACTAGATATGATCCGTGTGTGTAGGAAGCACAGTTCTTTTGTTCTGAGCAAGCTCACTGTTTGGACCCCATTGGAAACACAGTAGAGTAGAAGAGTGCTCTTTTCTCAAAAGCAGAGTGTGTTTTTGTAAGGCGAGCTAGCGTTTGTTTCCCAGTCCTAAATGGTGTTGAATCACATGCAGTTTCTGGTCCCACGAGCAAGAGTTGTTTTCTGGCAAGAAGAGTCACTATTGTGCTCCAATTGTCATACACAGAGCAAATAGCACTGGCGTCGGTTCCCAGCATGTACAGTGTATTGGACTGATGAGGATCTACTGTTCTTGTCAGGTTCCTAAGCAGAGTTGAACTAGATATGGCCGTGTGTGGAGGAAGCACAGTTTTTTTGTTCTGAGCAAGCTCACTGTTAGGACCACATAGGAAACACAGTAGAGTAGAAGAGTGATCTTTTCTCTAAAGCAGAGTGTGTTTCTTGTACGGCGAGCTCGCGTTTGTTTCCCAGTCCTAAATGGAGTTGAATCACATGCAGTTTCTGGTCCTACGAGCAAGAGTTGTTTTCTGGTAAGGAAAGTCACTATTGTGTTCCCACTGCCATACACAGTGCAAATAGCACTCGCATCTGTTCCCAGAAAGTACAGTGTATTGGACTGAAGAGGAGCTACTGTTCTTCTCAGTTTCCTAAGCAGAGTTGAACGAGATAGGGCCCGTGTGTGTAGGAAGCACAGTTCTCTTGTTCTGAGCAAGCTCACTGTTCTGGCCCTATAGGAAACACAGTAGAGAAGAAGAGTGCTCTTTTCTCTAAAGCAGAGTGTGTTTCTTGTAAGGCGAGCTAGCGTTTGTTTCCCAGTCCTAAATGGAGTTGAATCACATGCAGTTTTTGGTACTACGAGCAAGAGTTGTTTTCTGGTAAGAAGAGTCACTATTGCGCTCCAAATTCCTTACACAGTGCAAATAGCACTCGCGTCTTTTCCCAGCAAGTACAGTGTATTGGACTGAATAGGAGCTACTGTTCTTGTCAGTTTCCTAAGCAGAGTTGAACTAGATATGATCCATGTGTGTAGGAAGCACAGTTCTTTTATTCTGAGCAAGCTCACTCTTTGGACCCCATAGGAAACACAGTAGAGTAGAAGAGTGCTCTTTTCTCTAAAGCAGAGTGTTTTTCTTGTAAGGTGAGCTCGTGATTGTTTCCCAGTCCTAAATGGAGTTTAGTCACATGCAGTTTTTGGTCCTATGAGAAAGAGTTGTTTTCTGGAAAGAAGAGACACTATTGCTCTCCAATTGCCATAAACAGTGCAAATAGTACTCGCGTCTGTTCTCTTCAAGTACAGTGTATTGGACTGATTAGGAGCTACTGTTCTTGTCAGTTTCCTCAGCAGAATTGAACTAGATATGATCCGTGTGTGTAGGAAGCACAGTTCTTTTGTTCTGAGCAAGCTCACTGTTTGGACCCCATTGGAAACACAGTAGAGTAGAAGAGTGCTCTTTTCTCAAAAGCAGAGTGTGTTTTTGTAAGGTGAGCTAGCGTTTGTTTCCCAGTCCTAAATGGTGTTGAGTCACATGCAGTTTTTGGTCCCACGAGCAAGAGTTGTTTTCTGGTAAGAAGAGTCACTATTGCGCTCCTATTGCCATACACAGTGCAAATAGCACTAGCGTCTGTTCCCAGCAAGTACAGTGTATTGGACTGAATAGGAGCTACTGTTCTTGTCAGTTTCCAAAGCATAGTTGAACTAGATATGGTCCGTGTGTGTAGGAAGCACAGTTCTTTTGTTCTCAGCAAGCTCACTGTTCTGGCCCTATAGGAAACACTGTAGAGTAGAACAGTGCTCTTTTCACAAAAGCAGAGTGTGTTTCTTGTAAGGCGAGCTAGCGGTTGTTTCCCAGTCCTAAATGGAGTTAAATCACATGCAGTTACTGGTCCTACGAGCAAGAGTTGTTTTATGGTAAGGAAGTCACTATTGTGCTCCCATTGCCATACACAGTGCAAATAGCACTCGCGTCTGTTCCCAGCAAGTACAGTGTATCGGACTGAAGAGGAGCTATTGTTCTTGTCAGTTTCCTAAGCAGAGTTGAGCGAGATATGGCCCGTGTGTGTAGGAAGCTCAGTTCTTTTGTTTTGAGCAAGCTCACTGTTTTGACCACATCGGAAACACAGTAGAGTAGAAGAGTGCTCTTTTCTCAAAAGCAGAGTGAGTTTCTTGTAAGGCGAGCTAGCATTTGTTTCCCAGTCCTAAATGGAGTTGAATCACATGCAGTTTCTGGTCCTACGAGCAAGAGTTGTTTTCTGGTAAGGAAAGTCACTATTGCGCTCCCATTGCCATACACAGTGCAAATAGCACACCCGTCTCTTACCAGCAATTACAGTGTATCGGACTGAAAAGGAGCTACTGTTCTTGTCAGTTTCCTAAGCAGAGTTGAACTAGATGTGGTCCGTGTGTGGAGGAAGCACAGTTTTCTGATCTGAGCAAGCTCACTGTTTGGACCCCATAGGAAACACAGTAGAGTAGAAGAGTGCTCTTTTCTCAAAAGCAGAATGTGTTTATTGTAAGGTGAGCTAGCGTTTGTTTCCCAGTCCTAAATGAAGTTGAATTACATGCAGTTTCTGGTCCTATGAGCAAGAGTTTTTTCTGGTAAGAAGAGTCACTCTTGCGCTCCCATTGCCATACACAGTGCAAATAGCACTGGCGTCTGTTCCCAGAAAGTACAGTGTATTGGACTGAAGAGGAGCTACTGTTCTTCTCAGTTTCCTAAGCAGAGTTGAACGAGATAGGGCCCGTGTGTAGGCAGCACAGTTCTCTTGTTCTGAGCAAGCTCACTGTTCTGGCCCTATAGGAAACACAGTAGAGAAGAAGAGTGCTCTTTTCTCTAAAGCAGAGTGTGTTTCTTGTAAGGCGAGCTAGCGTTTGTTTCCCAGTCCTAAATGGAGTTGAATCACATGCAGTTTTTGGTCCTACGAGCAAGAGTTGTTTTCTGGTAAGAAGAGTCACTATTGCACTCCAAATTCCATACACAGTGCAAATAGCACTCGCGTCTTTTCCCAGCAAGTACAGTGTATTGGACTGAATAGGAGCTACTGTTCTTGTCAGTTTCCTAAGCAGAGTTGAACTAGATATGATCCATGTGTGTAGGAAGCACAGTTCTTTTGTTCTGAGCAAGCTCACTCTTTGGACCCCATAGGAAACACAGTAGAGTAGAAGAGTGCTCTTTTCTCTAAAGCAGAGTGTTTTTCTTGTAAGGTGAGCTCGCGTTTGTTTCCCAGTCCTAAATGGAGTTGAGTCACATGCAGTTTTTGGTCCTATGAGAAAGAGTTGTTTTCTGGTAAGAAGAGACACTATTGCTCTCCAATTGCCATAAACAGTGCAAATAGTACTCGCGTCTGTTCCCTTCAAGTACGGTGTATTGGACTGATTAGGAGCTACTGTTCTTGTCAGTTTCCTCAGCAGAGTTGAACTAGATATGATCCGAGTGTGTAGGAAGCACAGTTCTTTTGTTCTGAGCAAGCTCACTGTTTGGACCCCATTGGAAACACAGTAGAGTAGAAGAGTGCTCTTTTCTCAAAAGCAGAGTGTGTTTTTGTAAGTCGAGCTAGCGTTTGTTTCCCAGTCCTAAATGGTGTTGAATCACATGCAGTTTCTGGTCCTACGAGCAAGAGTTGTTTTCTGGCAAGAAGAGTCACTATTGTGCTCCAATTGTCATACACAGGGCAAATAGTACTGGCGTCTGTTCCCAGCATGTACAGTGTATTGGACTGAAGAGGATCTACTGTTCTTGTCAGTTTCCTAAGCAGAATTGAATAGATAAGCCCATGTGTGCAGGAAGCACAGTTCTTTTGTTCTGAGCAAGCTCACTGTTCTGGCCCTATAGGAAACACAGTATATTAGAAGAATGCTCTTTTCTCAAATGCAGAGTGTTTTTCTTGTAAGGCGAGCTAGCGTTTCTTTCCCAGTCCTAAATGGAGTTGAGACCCATGCAGTTTTTGGTCCTACGAGCAAGAGTTTTTTTCTGGTAAGAAGAGTCACTATTGCACTCCCATTGGCATACACAGTGCAAATAGCACTTGCATCTGTTCCCAGCAAGTACAGTGTATTAGACTGAAGAGGATCTACTGTTCATGTCAGTTCCCTAAGCAGAGTTGAACTAGATATGGCCCGTGTGTGTAGGAAGCACAGTTCTTTTGTTCTGAGCAAGCAAACTTTTCGGACCACTTAGGAAACACAGTAGAGTAGAAGAGTGCTCTTTTCTCAAAAGCAGTGTGTGTTTCATGTAAGGTGAGCTAGCATTTGTTTCCCAGTCCTAAATGGAGTTGAATCACATGCAGTTTCTGGTCCTACGAGCAAGAGTTGTTTTCTGGCAAGAAGAGTCACTATTGTGCTCCAATTGTCATACACAGAGCAAATAGCACTGGCGTCGGTTCCCAGCATGTACAGTGTATTGGACTGATGAGGATCTACTGTTCTTGTCAGGTTCCTAAGCAGAGTTGAACTAGATATGGCCGTGTGTGGAGGAAGCACAGTTTTTTTGTTCTGAGCAAGCTCACTGTTAGGACCACATAGAAAACACAGTAGAGTAGAAGAGTGATCTTTTCTCTAAAGCAGAGTGTGTTTCTTGTAAGGCGAGCTCGCGTTTGTTTCCCAGTCCTAAATGGAGTTGAATCACATGCAGTTTCTGGTCCTACGAGCAAGAGTTGTTTTCTGGTAAGGAAAGTCACTATTGTGTTCCCACTGCCATACACAGTGCAAATAGCACTCGCGTCTGTTCCCAGAAAGTACAGTGTATTGGACTGAAGAGGAGCTACTGTTCTTCTCAGTTTCCTAAGCAGAGTTGAACGAGATAGGGCCCGTGTGTGTAGGAAGCACAGTTCTCTTGTTCTGAGCAAGCTCACTGTTCTGGCCCTATAGGAAACACAGTAGAGAAGAAGAGTGCTCTTTTCTCTAAAGCAGAGTGTGTTTCTTGTAAGGCGAGCTAGCGTTTGTTTCCCAGTCCTAAATGGAGTTGAATCACATGCAGTTTTTGGTACTATGAGCAAGAGTTGTTTTCTGGTAAGAAGAGTCACTATTGCGCTCCAAATTCCATACACAGTGCAAATAGCACTCGCGTCTTTTCCCAGCAAGTACAGTGTATTGGACTGAATAGGAGCTACTGTTCTTGTCAGTTTCCTAAGCAGAGTTGAACTAGATATGATCCATGTGTGTAGGAAGCACAGTTCTTTTGTTCTGAGCAAGCTCACTCTTTGGACCCCATAGGAAACACAGTAGAGTAGAAGAGTGCTCTTTTCTCTAAAGCAGAGTGTTTTTCTTGTAAGGTGAGCTCGCGTTTGTTTCCCAGTCCTAAATGGAGTTGAGTCACATGCAGTTTTTGGTCCTATGAGAAAGAGTTGTTTTCTGGTAAGAAGAGACACTATTGCTCTCCAATTGTCATAAACAGTGCAAATAGTACTCGCGTCTGTTCTCTTCAAGTACAGTGTATTGGACTGATTAGGAGCTACTGTTCTTGTCAGTTTCCTCAGCAGAGTTGAACTAGATATGATCCGTGTGTGTAGGAAGCACAGTTCTTTTGTTCTGAGCAAGCTCACTGTTTGGACCCCATTGGAAACACAGTAGAGTAGAAGAGTGCTCTTTTCTCAAAAGCAGAGTGTGTTTTTGTAAGGCGAGCTAGCGTTTGTTTCCCAGTCCTAAATGGTGTTGAATCACATGCAGTTTCTGGTCCCACGAGCAAGAGTTGTTTTCTGGCAAGAAGAGTCACTATTGTGCTCCAATTGTCATACACAGAGCAAATAGCACTGGCGTCGGTTCCCAGCATGTACAGTGTATTGGACTGATGAGGATCTACTGTTCTTGTCAGGTTCCTAAGCAGAGTTGAACTAGATATGGCCGTGTGTGCATGAAGCACAGTTCTTTTGTTCTGAGCAAGCTCACTGTTCTGGCCCTATAGGAAACACAGTAGAGTAGAAGAGTGCTCTTTTCTCTAAAGCAGAGTGTGTTTCTTGTAAGGCGAGCTAGCGTTTGTTTTCCAGTCCTAAATGGAGTTGAGTCACATGCAGTTTTTGGTCCCACGAGCAAGAGTTTTTTTCTGGTAAGAAGAGTCACTATTGCGCTCCTATTGCCATACACAGTGCAAATAGCACTAGCGTCTGTTCCCAGCAAGTACAGTGTATTGGACTGAATAGGAGCTACTGTTCTTGTCAGTTTCCAAAGCATAGTTGAACTAGATATGGTCCGTGTGTGTAGGAAGCACAGTTCTTTTGTTCTCAGCAAGCTCACTGTTCTGGCCCTATAGGAAACACAGTAGAGTAGAACAGTGCTCTTTTCACAAAAGCAGAGTGTGTTTCTTGTAAGGCGAGCTAGCGGTTGTTTCCCAGTCCTAAATGGAGTTAAATCACATGCAGTTACTGGTCCTACGAGCAAGAGTTGTTTTATGGTAAGGAAGTCACTATTGTGCTCCCTTTGCCATACACAGTGCAAATAGCACTCGCGTCTGTTCCCAGCAAGTACAGTGTATCGGACTGAAGAGGAGCTATTGTTCTTGTCAGTTTCCTAAGCAGAGTTGAGCGAGATATGGCCCGTGTGTGTAGGAAGCTCAGTTCTTTTGTTTTGAGCAAGCTCACTGTTTTGACCACATCGGAAACACAGTAGAGTAGAAGAGTGCTCTTTTCTCAAAAGCAGAGTGAGTTTCTTGTAAGGCGAGCTAGCATTTGTTTCCCAGTCCTAAATGGAGTTGAATCACATGCAGTTTCTGGTCCTACGAGCAAGAGTTGTTTTCTGGTAAGGAAAGTCACTATTGCGCTCCCATTGCCATACACAGTGCAAATAGCACACCCGTCTCTTACCAGCAATTACAGTGTATCGGACTGAAAAGGAGCTACTGTTCTTGTCAGTTTCCTAAGCAGAGTTGAACTAGATGTGGTCCGTGTATAGGAAGCACAGTTTTCTGATCTGAGCAAGCTCACTGTTTGGACCCCATAGGAAACACAGTAGAGTAGAAGAGTGCTCTTTTCTCAAAAGCAGAGTGTGTTTCTTGTAAGGTGAGCTAGCGTTTGTTTCCCAGTCCTAAATGAAGTTGAATTACATGCGGTTTCTGGTCCTATGAGCAAGAGTTTTTTCTGGTAAGAAGAGTCACTCTTGCGCTCCCATTGCCATACACAGTGCAAATAGCACTGGCGTCTGTTCCCAGCAAGTACAGTGTATTGGACTGAAGAGAAGCTACTGTTCTTGTCAGTTTCCTAAGCAGAGTTGAACTAGATATGGCCCGTGTGTGTAGGAAGCACAGTTTTCTGTTCTGAGCAAGCTCACTGTTCCCACCCATAGGAAACACAGTAGAGTAGAAGAGTGCTCTTTTCTCAAAAGCAGAGTGTGTTTCATGTAAGGCGAGCTAGCATTTGTTTCCCAGTCATAAATGGAGTTGAATCACATGCAGTTTCTGGTCCTACGAGCAAGAGTTGTTTTTTGGTAAGAAAAGTCACTATTGCGCTCCCATTGCCATACACAATGCAAATAGCACTCGTGTGTGTTCCCAGCTAGTACAGGGTATCGTACTGAAGAGGAGCTACTGTTTTTGTCAGTTTCCTCAGCAGAGTTGAACTATATATGGCCCGTGTGTGTAAGAAACACAGCTTTTTTTTTCTGAGCAAGATCACTGTTCTGGCCCTATAGGAAACACTTTAGAGTATAAGAGGGCTCTTTTCTCAAAAGCAGAGTGTTTTTCTTGTAATGCGAGGTAGCGTTTGTTTCCCAGTCCTAAATGGAGTTGAATCTCATGCAGTTTCTGGTCCTACGAGCAAGAGTTGTTTTCTGGTAAGAAGAGTCACTATTGTGCTCCCATTGCCATACACAGTGCAAATAGCACTCGCGTCTGTTCCCAGCAAGTACAGTGTATCGGACTGAAGAGTAGCTACTGTTGTTGTCAGTTTCCTAAACATAGTTGAACGTGATATGGCCAGTGTGTGTAGGAAGCTCAGTTCTTTTGTTCTGAGCAAGCTCACTGTTTTGACCACATAGGAAACACAGTAGAGTAGAAGAGTGCTCTTTTCTCAAAAGCACGGTGTGTTTCTTGTAAGGCGAGCTATTGTTTGTTTCCCAGTTTTAAATGGAGTTGAATCACTTGCAGTTTCTGGTCCTACGAGCAAGAGTTGTTTTCTGGTAAGGAAAGTCACTATTGCGCTCCCATTGCCATACACAGTGCAAATAGCACTCGCGTCTGTTCCAGCAATTACAGTGTATCGGACTGAAGAGGAGCTACTGTTCTTGTCAGTTTCCTAAGCAGAGTTGAACTAGATATGGTCCGTGTGTAGGAAGCAATATTTTCTGTTCTGAGCAAGCTCACTGTTTGGACCCCATAGGAAACACAGTAGAGTAGAAGAGTGCTCTTTTCTCTAAAGCAGAGTGTGTTTCATGTAAGGCGAGCTAGTGTTTTTTTTCCCAGTCCTAAATGGAGTTGAATCACATGCAGTTTCTCTTCCTACGAACAAGAGTTGTTTTCTGGTAAGGAAAGTCACTATTGTGTTCCCATTGCCATACACAGTGCAAAGAGCACTCGCGTCTGTTCCTAGCAAGTACAGTGTATCGGACAGAAGAGGAGCTACTGTTCTTGTCAGTTTCCTAAGCAGAGTTGAACGAGATATGGCGCATGTGTGTAGGAAGAACAGTTCTCTTGTTCTGAGCAAGCTCACTGTTCTGGCCCTATAAGAAACACAGTAGAGTAGAAGAGTGCTCTTTTCTCTAAAGCAGAGTGTGTTTCATGTAAGGCGAGCTAGCATTTGTTTCCCAGTTATAAATGGAGTTGAATCACATGCAGTTTCTGGTCGTACGACTAAGAGTTGGTTTCTGGTAAGGAAAGACACTATTGTGCTCCCATTGCCATACATAGAGCAAATATCACTCGGTCCGTTCCTACCAAGTACAGTGCATCGGACTGAAGAGGAGCTACTGTTCTTGTCAGTTTCCTAAGCAGAGTTGAACTAGATATGGTCGGTGTGTGTAGGAAGCACAGTTCTTTTGTTCTGAGCAAGCTAACTGTTTGGACCCCATAGGAAACACAGTAGAGTAGACGAGTGCTCTTTTCTCAAAATCAGAGTGTGTTTCTTGTAAGGAGAGCAGGCGTTTGTTTCCCAGTCCTAAATGGAGTTGAATCCCATGCAGTTTTTGGTCCTATTGTCAAGAGTTGTTTTATGGTAAGAATAGTAAATATTGCGCTGCCATTGCCATACACAGGACAAATAGCACTGGAGTCTGTTCCCAGCAAGTACAGTGTATTGGACTGAAGAGGATCTACTGTTCTTGTCAGGTTCCTAAGCAGAATTGAACTAGATATGGCCGTGTGTGTAGGAAGCACAGTTCTTTTGGTTTGAGCAAGTTCAATGTTCGGACCTCTTAGGAAACACAATAGAGTAGATAGTGCTTTTTTCTCTAAATCAGAGTGTGTTTCTTGTAAGGCGAGCTAGCATTTGTTTCCCAGTCCTAAATGGAGTTGCATCACATGCAGTTTCTGGTCCTAGGAGCAAGAGTTGTTTTCTGCTAAGAAGAGTCACTATTGTGCTCCCATTGTCATACACAGGGCAAATAGCACTCGCGTCTGTTCCCAGCATGCACAGTGTATTGGACTGAAGAGAATCTACTGTTCTTGTCAGGTTCCTAAGCAGAGTTGAACTAGATATGGCCGTGTGTGTAGGAAGCACAGTTCTTTTGTTCTGAGCAAGCTCACTGTTCTGGCCCTATAGGAAACATAGTAGAGTAGAAGAGTGCTCTTTTCTCAAAAGCAGAGTGTGTTTCTTGTAAGGCGAGCTAGCGTTTGTTTCCCAGTCCAATATGGAGTTGAATCACATGCAGTTTCTGGTCCTACAAACAAGAGTTGTTTTCTGGTAAGAAGAGTCACTATTGCGCTGCCATTGCCATACACAGGACAAATAGCACTGGCGTCTTTTCGCAGCAAGTACAGTCTATTGTACGGAAGAGGATCTACTGTACTTGTCAGGTTCCTAAGCAGATTTGAACTAGATATGGCCAAGTGTGTAGGAAGCACAGTTTTTTTGTTCTGAGCAAGCTCACTGTTCGGACGCCATAGGAAACACAGTAGAGTAGAAGAGTGCTCTGTTCTCTAAAGCAGAGTGTGTTTCTTGTAAAACGAGCTCGCGTTTGTTTCCCATTCCTAAATGGAGTTGAGTCTCAGGCAGTTTTGGTCCTACGAGCAAGAGTTGTTCTCTGGTAAGAAGAGTCACTATTGCCCTCCAAATGCCATACACAGTGCAAGTAGCTCTCGCATCTGTTCCCAGCAAGTATAGTGTATTGGACTGAATAGGAGCTACTGTTCTTGTCAGTTTCCTAATCAGAGTTGAGCTTGATATTTCCCGTGTAGGAAGCACAGTTCTTTTGTTCTGAGCAAGCTCACTGTTTGGACCCCATAGGAAACACAGTAGAGTAGCAGAGTGCTCTTTTCTCAAAAGCAGAGTGTGTTTCTTGTGAGGCGAGCTAGCGTTTGTTTCCCAGTCCTAAATGGAGTTGAATCACATGCAGTTTCTGGTCCTACGAGCAAGAGTTGTTTTCTGGTAAGAAGAGTCACTATTGCGCTCCCATTGTCATACACAGGGCAAATAGCACTCGCGTCTCTTCCCAGCAAGTACAGTGTATTGGACTGAAGAGGATCTACTATTCTTGTCAGTTTCCTAAGCAGAATTGAACTACATATGACCGTGTGTGTAGGAAGCACAGTTCTTTTGTTCTGAGCAAGCTCACTGTTTTGGTCCTATAGGAAACACAGTTGAGAAGAAGAGTGCTCTTTTCTCAAAAGCAGAGTGTGTTTCTTGTAAGGTGAGCTCGCGTTTGTTTCCCAGTCCTAAATGGAGTTGCGTAACATGCAGTTTTTGGTCCTATGAGCAAGAGTTGTTTTCTGGTAAGAAGAGTCACTATTGCGCTCTAATTGCCATACACAGTACAAATAGCACTCGCGTCTGTTCCCCGCAAGTACAGTGTATTGGGCTGAATAGGAGCTACTGTTCTTGTCAGTTTCCTAAGCAGAGTTGAACTAGATATGGTCCGTGTGTGTAGGAAGCACAGTTCTTTTGTTCTCAGCAAGCTCACAGTTCTGGCCCGATAGGAAACACTGTAGAGTAGAAGAGTGCTTTTTTCTCAAAAGCAGAGTGTGTTTCTTGTAAAACGAGCTATCGTTTGTTTCCCAGTCCTAAATGGAGTTGAATCACATGCAGTTTCTGGTCCTATGAGCAAGAGTTGTTTTCTGGTAAGAAGAGTCACTATTGTGCTCCCATTGTCATACACAGGGCAAATAGCGCTGGCGTCTGTTCCCAGCATGTACAGTGTATTGTACTGAAGAGGAGCTACTGTTCTTGTCAGTTTCCTAAGCAGAGTTGAACTAGATATTGTCCGTGTGTAGGAAGCACAGTTTTTTGTTCTGAGCAAGCTCACTGTTTGGACCCCATAGGAAACACAGTAAAGTAGAAGAGTGCTCTTTTCTCAAAAGCAGAGTGTGTTTCTTGTAAGGCGAGCTAGTGTTTGTTTCCCAGTCCTAAATGGAGTTGAATCACATGCAGTTTCTGGTCCTAAGAGCAAGAGTTGTTTTCTGGAAAGAAGAGTCACTATTGCGCTGCCATTGCCATACACAGGACAAATAGCACTGTTGTCTGTTCCCAGCAAGTACAGTGCATTGGACTGAAGAGGATCTACTGTTCTTGTCAGGTTTATAAGCAGAATTGAACTAGATATGGCCATGTGTGTAGGAAGCACAGTTTTTTTGTTCTGAGCAAGCTCACTGTTCTGGCCCTATAGGAAACACAGTAGAGTAGAAGAGTGCTCTTTTCTCAAAAGCAGAGTGTGTTTCTTGTAAGGCCAGCTAGCGTTTGTTTCCCAGTCCTAAATGGAGTTGAATCACATGCAGTTTCCTGTCTTACGAGCAAGAGTTGTTTTCTGGAAAGAAGTCACTATTGTGCTCCCATTGCCATACACAGTGCAAATAGCACTCGCGTCTGTTCCCAGCAAGTACAGTGTATCGGAATGAAGAGGAGCTACTGTTCTTGTCATTTTCATAAGCAGAGTTGAATGAGATATGGCCCGTGTGTGTAGGAAGCACAGTTCTTTTGTTCTGAGTAAGCTCACTGTTTGGACCCCATAGGAAACACAGTAGAGTAGAAGAGTGCTCTTTTCTCTAAAGCGAGTGTTGTTCTTGTAAGGTGAGCTCACGTTTGTTTCCCAGTCCTAAATGGAGTTGAGTCACATACAGTTTTTTGTCCTACGAGCAAGAGTTGTTTTCTGGTAAGAAGAGTCACTATTGCGCTCCAATTTCCATACACAGTGCAATTAGTACTCGCGTCTGTTCCCTTCAAGTACAGTGTATTGGACTGATTAGGAGCTACTGTTCTTGTCAGTTTCCTCAGCACAGTTGAACTAGATATGGTCCTTGTGTGTAGGAAGCACAGTTCTTTTGTTCTGAACAAGCTCACTGTTTGGACCCCATTGTAAACACAGTAGAGTAGAAGAGTGCTCTTTTCTCAAAAGCAGAGTGTATTTCTTGTAAGGCAAGCTAGCATTTGTTTCCCAGTCCTAAATGGAGTTGATTCACATGCAGTTTCTGGTCCTACGAACAAGAGTTGTTTTCTGGTAAGAAGAGTCACTATTGTGCTCCAATTGTCATACACAGGGCAAATAGCACTGGCTTCTGTTCCCAGTATGTACAGTGTATTGGACTGAACAGGATCTACTGTTGATGTCAGGTTTCTAAGCAGAGTTGAACTAGATATGGCCGTGTGTGTAGGAAGCACAGTTCTTTTGTTCTGAGCAAGCTCACTGTTCTGGCACTATAGGAAACACAGTAAAGTAGAACAGTGCTCTTTTCTCAAAAGCAGAGTGTGTTTCTTGTAAGGCGATCCAGCGTTTGTTTCCCAGTCCTAAATGGAGTGGATTTACATGCAGTTTCTGGTCCTACGAGCAAGAGTTGTTTTCTGGTAAGGAAGTCACTATTGTGCTCGCATTGCCATACACAGGACAAATAGCACTGGCGTCTGTTGCCAGGAAGTACAGTGTATTGGACTGAGGAGGATCTACTGTTCTTGTAAGGTTTATAAGCAGAATTGAACTGGATATGGCCGTGTGTGTAGGAAGCACAGTTTTTTTGTTCTGAGCAAGTTCACTCTTCGGACCCCATAGGAAACACAGTAGAGTAGAAGAGTGCTCTTTTCTCTAAAGCAGATTGTGTTTCTTGTAAGGCGAGCTAGCATTTGTTTCCCAGACCTAAATGGAGTTGAATCACATACAGTTTCTGGTCCTACGAGCAAGAGATGTTTTCTGGTAAGGAAAGTCACTATTGTGCTCCCATTGACATACACAGTGCAAATAGCACTCGCGTCTATTCCCAGCAAGTACAGTGTATTGGACTGAATAGAGGCTACTGTTCTTGTCAGTTTCCTAAGCAGAGTTGAACTAGTTATGGCCGTGTGTGTAGGAAGAACAGTTCTTTTGTTCTGAGCAAGCTCACTGTTCAGGCCCTATAGGAAACACAGTAGAGTAGAAGAGTGCTCTTTTCTCAAAAGCAGATTGTGTTTCTTGTAAGACGAGCTAGTGTTTGTTTCCCAGTCCTATATGGAGTTGAATCCGATGCAGTTTCTGGTCCTACGAGCAAGAGTTGTTTTCTGGTAAGGAAAGTCACTATTGTGCTCCCATTGCCATACACAGTGCAAATAGCACTCACGTCTGTTCCCAGCAAGTACAGTGTATAGGACTGAAGAGGAGCTACTGTTCTTGTCAGTTTCCTAAGCAGAGTTGAACGAGATATGTCCCGCGTGTTTAGGAAGCACAGTTCTTTTGTTCTGAGCAAGCTCACTGTTTGAACACCATAGGAAACACAGTAGAGTAGAAGAGGGCTCTTTTCTCAAAAGCAGAGTGTGTTTCTTGTAAGGCGAGCTAGCGTTTGTTTCCCAGTCCTAAATGGAGTTGAATCACATGCAGTTTCTGGTCCTACAAGCAAGAGTTGTTTTCTGGTAAAAGAGAAACTATTGAGCTGCCATTTCCATACACAGGACAAATAGCACTGGCGTCTTTTCCCAGCAAGTACAGTGTATTGGATGGAAGAGGATCTACTGTTCTTGTCAGGTTCCTAAGCAGACTTGAACTAGATATGGCCGTGTGTGTAGGAAGCACAGTTTTTTTGTTCTGAGCAAGCTCACTGTTCAGAACCCATAGGAAACACAGTAGAGTATATGGTGCTCTTTCCTCAAAAGCAGAGTGTGTTTCTTGGAAGGCGAGCTAGCGATGGTTCCCAGTCATAAATGGAGTTGAATTCCATGCAGTTTCTGGTCCTACGAGCAAGAGTTGTTTTCTGGTAAGGAAAGTAACTATTGAGCTCCCATTGCCATACACAGTGCAAATAGTCCTCCCGTCTGTTCCCAGCAAGTACAGTGTATCGGACTGATGAGGAGCTACAGTTCTTGTCAGTTTCCTAAGCAGAGTTGAACTAGAGATGGTCGGTGTGTGTAGGAAGCACAGTTCTTTTGTTCTGAGCAAGCTCACTGTTTGGACCCCATAGGAAACTCAGTAGAGTGGAAGAGTGCTCTTTTCTCAAAAGCAGAGTGTGTTTCTTGTAAGGCGAGCTAGCGTTTGTTTCCAGTCCTAGATGGAGTTGAATCACATGCAGTTTCTGGTCCTATGAGCAAGAGTTGTTTTCTGGTAAGAAGAGTCAATATTGCGCTGCCATTGCCCTACACAGGACAAATAGCACTGGCGTCTGTTCCCAGCAGTACAGTGTATTGGACTGAAGAGGATCTACTGTTCTTGTCAGGTTCCTAAGCAGAATTGTACTAGGTGTGACGGTGTGTGTGTAGGAATCACGTTTTTTTTTGTTCTGAGCAAGCTCACTGTTCGGACCTCATAGGAAACACAGTAGAGTAGAAGAGTGCTCTTTTCTCAAAAGAAAAGTGTGTTTCTTGTAAGGTGAGCTAGCGTTTGTTTCCTAGCCCTAATTGAAGTTCAATCACAGGCAGTTTCCGGTCCTATGAGCAAGAGTTGTTTTCTGGTAAGGAAAGTTACTATTGTGCTCCCATTGCCATACACAGTGCAAATAGCACTCGCGTCTGTTCCCAGCAAGTACAGTGTATTGGACTAAATAGGAGCTACTGTTCTTGTCAGTTTCCGAAGTAGAGTTGAACTAGATATGGTCGGTGTGTGTAGGAAGCACAATTCTTTTGTTCTGAGCAAGCTAACTGTTTGGACCCCATAGGAAACACAGTAGAGTAGACGAGTGCTCTTTTCTCAAAATCAGAGTGTGTTTCTTTTAAGGAGAGCTAGCGTTTGTTTCCCAGTCCTAAATGGAGTTGAATCCCATGCAGTTTTTGGTCCTATTGTCAAGAGTTGTTTTATGGTAAGAATAGTAAATATTGCGCTGCCATTGCCATACACAGGACAAATAGCACTGGAGTCTGTTCCCAGCAAGTACAGTGTATTGGACTGAAGAGGATCTACTGTTCTTGTCAGGTTCCTAAGCAGAATTGAACTAGATATGGCCGTGTGTGTAGGAAGCACAGTTTTTTTGTTCTGAGCAAGCTCACTCTTCGGACGCCATAGGAAACACAGTAGAGTAGAAGAGTGCTCTTTTCTCTAAAGCAGAGTGTGTTTCTTGTAAAACGAGCTCGCGTTTGTTTCCCAGTCCTAAATGGAGTTGAGTCTCAGGCAGTTTTTGGTCCTACGAGCAAGAGTTGTTCTCTGGTAAGAAGAGTCACTATTGCCCTCCAAATGCCATACACAGTGCAAGTAGCTCTCGCATCTGTTCCCAGCAAGTATAGTGTATTGGACTGAACAGGAGCTACTGTTCTTGTCAGTTTCCTAATCAGAGTTGAGCTTGATATTTCCCGTGTAGGAAGCACAGTTCTTTTGTTCTGAGCAAGCTCACTGTTTGGACCCCATAGGAAACACAGTAGAGTAGCAGAGTGCTCTTTTCTCAAAAGCAGAGTGTGTTTCTTGTAAGGCGAGCTAGCGTTTGTTTCCCAGTCCTAAATGGAGTTGAATCACATGCAGTTTCTGGTATTATGAGCAAGAGTTGTTTTTTGGTAAGAAGAGTCACTATTGTTCTCCCATTGTCATACACAGGGCAAATAGCACTGGTGTCTGTTCCCAGCATGTAAAGTGTATTGGACTGAAGAGGATCTACTGTTCTTGTCAGTTTCCTCAGCAGAGTTGAACTAGATATGATCCGTGTGTGTAGGAAACACAGTTCTTTTGTTCTGAGCAAGCTCACTGTTTGGACCCCATTGGAAACACAGTAGAGTAGAAGAGTGCTCTTTTCTCAATAGCAGAGTGTGTTTCTTGTAAGGCGAGCCGGGCTAGCGTTTGTTTCCCAGTCCTAAATGGAGTTGAATCGCATGCAGTTTCTGGTCCTATGAGCAAGAGTTTTTTTCTGGTAAGAAGAGTCACTATTGTGCTCCCATTTTCATACACAGGGCAAATAGCACTGGCGTCTGTTCCCAGCATGTACAGTGTATTGGACTGAAGAGGATCTACTGTTCTTGTCAGGTTCCTAAGCAGAGTTGAACTAGATATGGCCGTGTGTGTAGGAAGCACAGTTCTTTTGTTCTGAGCAAGATCACTGTTCTGGCCCTATAGGAAACACAGTAGAGTAGATGAGTGCTCTTTTCTCTAAAGCAGAGTGTGTTTCTTGTAAGGCAAGCTAGCATTTGTTTCCTAGTCCTAAATGGAGTTCAATCACAGGCAGTTTCCGGTCCAATGAGCAAGAGTTGTTTTCTGGTAAGGAAAGTCACTATTGTGCTCATATTGCCATACACAGTGCAAATAGCACTCGTGTCTGTTCCCAGCAAGTACAGTGTATTGGACTGAATAGGAGCTACTGTTCTTGTCAGTTTCCTAAGCAGAGTTGAACTAGTAATGGCCGTGTGTGTAGGAAGCACAGTTCTTTTGTTTTGAGCAAGCTCACTGTTCAGGCCCTATAGGAAACACATTAGAGTAGAAGAGTGCTCTTTTCTCAAAAGCAGAGTGTGTTTCTTGTAAGGCGAGCTAGTGTTTGTTTCCCAGTCCTAAATGGAGTTGAATCACATGCAGATTCTGGTCCTACGAGCAAGAGTTGTTTTCTGGTCAGAAGAGTCACTATTGCCCTGCCATTGCCAAACACAGGACAAATAGCACTGGTGTCCGTTCCCAGCAAGTACAGTGTATTGGACTGAAGAGGATCTACTGTTCTTGTCAGGTTCCTAAGCAGAATTGAACTAGGTATGGCGGTGTGTGTAGGAAGCACGTTTTTTTTGTTCTGAGCAAGCTCACTGTTCAGACCTCATTGGAAACACAGTAGAGTAGAAGAGTGCTATTTTCTCAAAAGCAGAGTGTGGTTCTTGTAAGGCGAGCTAGCATTTGTTTCCTAGTCCTAAATGGAGTTCAATCACAGGCAGTTTCCGGTCCAATGAGCAAGAGTTGTTTTCTGGTAAGGAAAGTCACTATTGTGCTCATATTGACATACACAGTGCAAATAGCCCTCGCGTCTGTTCCCGGCAAGTACAGTGTATTTGACTGAATAGGAGCTACTGTTCTTGTCATTTTCCTAAGCAGAGTTGAACTAGTTATGGCCGTGTTTGTAGGAAGCACAGTTTTTTTGTTCTGAGCAAGCACACTGTTCGGAAACCATAGGAAACACAGTAGAGTATAGAGTGCTCTTTTATCAAAAGCAGAGTTTGTTTCTTGGAAGGCGACCTAGCGATGGTTCCCAGTCAAAAATGGAGTTGAGTCACATGCAGTTTTTTGTCCTACGAGCAAGAGTTGTTTTCTGGTATGGAAAGTCACTATTGCGCTCCCATTGCCATACACAGTGCAAATAGCACTCATGACTGTTCCCAGGAAGTACAGCGTATCGGACTGAAGAGGAGCTACTGTTCTTGTCAGTTTCCTAAGCAGAGATGAACTAGATATGGTCGGTTTTTGAAGGAAGCACAGTTCTTTTGTTCTGAGCAAGCTCACTGTTTGGACCTCATAGGAAACTCAGTAGAGTAGAAGAGTGCTCTTTTCTCAAAAGCAAAGTGTGTTTCTTGTAAGGTGAGCTAGCGTTTGTTTCCCAGTCCTAAATGGAGTTGAATCCCATGCAGTTTCTGGTCCTACGAGCAAGAGTTGTTTTCTGGTAAGAAGAGTCAATATTGCCCTGCCATTGCCCTACACAGGACAAATAGCACTGGCGTCTGTTCCCAGCAAATACAGTGTATTGGACTGAAAAGGAGCTACTGTTCTTGTTAATTTCCTAAGCAGAAGTGAACTAGATATGGTCCGTGTGTGTAGGAAGCACAGTTCTTTTGTTCTGAGCAAGCTCACTGTTTGGACCCCATAGGAAACACAGTAGAGTAGAAGAGTGCTCTTTTCTCTAAAGCAGAGTGTGTTTCTTGTAAGGCGAGCTAGCGTTTGTTTCGCAGTCCTAAATGGAGTGGAATCACATGCAGTTTCTCGTCCTATGAGCAAGAGTTGTTTTCTGGTAAGGAAACTCACTATTGCGCTCCCATTGCCATACACAGTGCAAATAGCACATGTGTCTGTTCCCAGCAAGTACAGTGTATCAGACTGAAGAGGAGCTACTGTTCTTGTCAGTTTCCTAAGCAGAGTTGAACTAGATATGGCCCGTGTGTGTAGGAAGCACAGTTCTTATGTTCTGAGCAAGCTCACTTTTCTGGCCCTATAGGAAACACAGTAGAGTAGAAGAGTGCACTTTTCTTAAAAGCAGAGTGTGTTTCTTGTAAGGCGAGCTCGCGTTTGTTTCCCAGTCCTAAATGGAGTTGAGTCACATGCAGTTTTTGGTCCTACTAGCAAGAGTTGTTTTCTGTTAAGAAGAGTCACTGTTGTGCTCCAAAAGCCATATACAGTGCAAATAGCACTCACGTCTGTTCCCAGCAAGTACAGTGTATCGGACTGAATAGGAGCTACTGTTCTTGTCAGGTTCCTAAGCAGACTTGAATTAGATATGGCCGTGTTTGTAGGAAGCACAGTTTTTTTGTTCTGAGCAAGCTCACTGTTCGGAACACAAAGGAAACAGTAGAGTAGAAGAGTGCTCTTTTCTCAAAAGCAGAGTGTGTTTCTTGAAGGCGAGCTAGCGTTTGTTTCCCAGTCCTAAATGGAGTTGAGTCACATGCAGTTTTTTGTCCTATGAGCAAGAGTTGTTTTCTGGTAAGACGAGTCACTATTGTGCTCCAATTGCCATACACAGTGCAAATAGCACTCGCATCTGTTCCCAGCAAGTACAATGTATTGGACTGAATAGGAGCTACTGTTCTTGTCAGTTTCCTAAGCAGAGTTGAACTAGATATGATCCATATGTGTAGGAAGCACAGTTCTTTTGTTCTCAGCAAGCTCACTGTTCTGGCCCAATAGGAAACACAGTAGAGTAGAAGAGTGCTCTTTTCTCAAAAGCAGAGTGTGTTTCTTGTAAGGCGAGCTAGCGTTTGTTTCTCAGTCCTAAATGGAGTTGAATCACATGCAGTTTCTGGTCCTATGAGCAAGAGTTGGTTTCTAGTAAGGAAGTCACTATTGTGCTCCCATTGCCATACACAGTGCAAATAGCACTCGCGTCTGTTCCCAGCAAGTACAGTGTATCGGACTGAAGAGGGAGCTACTGTTCTTGTCAGTATCCTAAGCAGAGTTGAACTAGATATGCCCGTGTGTGTAGGAAGCACAGTTCTTTTGTTCTGAGGAAGCTCACTGTTTAGACCCCATAGGAAACACAGTAGAGTAGAAGAGTGCTCTTTTCTCTAAAGCAGAGTGTTTTTTCTTGTAAGGTGAGCTCGCGTTTGTTTCCCAGTCCTAAGTGGAGTTGAGACACATGCAGTTTTTGGTCCTACGAGCAAGAGTTGTTTTCTGGTAAGAAGAGTCACTATTGTGGTCCAAATGCCATACACAGTGCAAATAGTACTCGCGTCTGTTTCCCTTCAAGTACAGTGTATTGGACTGATTAGGAGCTACTGTTCTTGTCAGTTTCTCAGCAGAGTTGAACTAGATATGGTCCGTGTGTGGGAAGCACAGTTCTTTTGTTCTGAGCAAGCTCACTCTTTGGACCCCTTGGAAACACAGTAGAGTAGAAGAGTGCTCTTTTCTCAAAAGTAGAGTGTGTTTCATGTAAGGCAAGCTAGCATTTGTTTCCCATTCCTAAATGGAGTTGAATCACATGCAGTTTCTGGTCCTACGAGCAAGAGTTGTTTTCTGGTAAGGAAAGTCACTATTGCGCTCCCATTGCCATACACAGTGCAAATAGCACTCGCGTATGTTCCCAGCAATTACAGTGTATTGGACTGAATAGGAGCTACTGTTCTTGTCAGTTTCCTAAGCAGAGTTGAACTAGATATGACCGTGTGTGTAGGAAGCACAGTTCTTTTGTTCTCAGCAAGCTCACTGTCTGGCCCTATAGGAATCACAGTAGAGTAGAAGAGTGCTCTTTTCTCAAAAGCAGATTGTGTTTCTTGTAAGGGGAGCTAGCATTTGTTTTCCACTCCTATATGGAGTTGAATCCCATGCAATTTGTGGTCCTACGAAAAAGAGTTGTTTTCTGGTAAGGAAAGTCACTATTGCGCTCTCATTGCCATACACAGTGCAAATAGCACTCATGTCTGTTCCCAGCAAGTACAGTGTATCGGACTGAATAGGAGCTACTGTTCTTGTCAGTTTCCTAAGCAGAGTTGAACGAGATATGTCCCGCGTGTGTAGGAAGCACAGTTTTTTTGTTCTGAGCAAGCTCACTGTTTGGACCCCATTGGAAACACAGTAGAGTAGAAGAGTGCTCTTTTCTCAAAGCAGAGTGTGTTTCTTGTAAGGCGAGCTAGCGTTTGTTTCCCAGTCCTAAATGGAGTTGAATCACATGCAGTTTCTGGTCCTACAAGCAAGAGTTGTTTTCTGGTAAGAAGAGTCACTATTGGGCTGCATTTGCCATACACAGGACAAATAACACTGGCGTGTTTTCCCAGCAAATACAGTGTATTGGATGGAAGAGGATCTACTGTTCTTGTCAGGTTCCTAAGCAGACTTGAACTAGATATGGCCGTGTGTGTAGGAAGCACAGTTTTTTTGTTCTGAGCAAGCTCACTGTTCGGAACCCATAGGAAACAAAGTAGAGTAGAATTGTGCTCTTTTGTCAAAAGCAGAGTGTGTTTCTTGTAAGGCGAGCTAGCGTTTGTTTCCCAGTCCTAAATGGAGTTGAATTCCATGCAGTTTCTGTTCCTACGAGCAAAGAGTTGTTTTCTGGTAAGGAAAGTAACTATTGAGCTCCCATTGCATACACAGTGCAAATAGCACTCGCGTCTGTTCCCAGCAAATACAGTGTATCGGACTGAAGAGGAGCTACTTACTGTTCTTGTCAGTTTCCTAAGCAGAGTTGAACTAGATATGGCCCGTGTGTAGGAAGCACAGTTCTTTTGTTCTGAGCAAGCTCACTGTTCTGTCCCTACAGGAAACACAGTAGACTAGAAGTGTGCTCTTTTCTCTAAAGCAGAGTGTGTTTCTTGTAAGGCGAGCTAGCGTTTGTTTCCCAGTCCTAAATGGAGTTGAATCACATGCAGTAGAAGAGTGCTCTTTTCTCTAAAGCAGATTGTGTTTCTTGTAAGGCGAGCTAGCATTTGTTTCCCAGTCCTAAATGGAGTTGAATCACATACAGTTTCTGGTCCTACGAGCAAGAGATGTTTCTGGTAAGGAAAGTCACTATTGTGCTCCCATTGACATACACAGTGCAAATAGCACTCGCGTCTATTCCCAGCAAGTACAGTGTATTGGACTGAATAGAGGCTACTGTTCTTGTCAGTTTCCTAAGCAGAGTTGAACTAGTTATGCCGTGTGTGTAGGAAGAACAGTTCTTTTGTTCTGAGCAAGCTCACTGTTCAGGACCCTATAGGAAACACAGTAGAGTAGAAGAGTGCTCTTTTCTCAAAAGCAGATTGTGTTTCTTGTAAGACGAGCTAGCGTTTGTTTCCCAGTCCTATATGGAGTTGAATCCGATGCAGTTTCTGGTCCTACGAGCAAGAGTTGTTTTCTGGTAAGGAAAGTCACTATTGTGCTCCCATTGCCATACACAGTGCAAATAGCACTCACGTCTGTTCCCAGCAAGTACAGTGTATAGGACTGAAGAGGAGCTACTGTTCTTGTCACTTTCCTAAGCAGAGTTGAACGAGATATGTCCCGCGTGTTTAGGAAGCACAGTTCTTTTGTTCGAGCAAGCTCACTGTTTGGACACCATAGGAAACACAGTAGAGTAGAAGAGGGCTCTTTTCTCAAAAGCAGAGTGTGTTTCTTGTAAGGCGAGCTAGCGTTTGTTTCCCAGTCCTAAATGGAGTTGAATCACATGCAGTTTCTGGTCCTACAAGCAAGAGTTGTTTTCTGGTAAAAGAGACACTATTGAGCTGCCATTTCCATACACAGGACTAATAGCACTGGCGTCTTTTCCCAGCAAGTACAGTGTATTGGATGGAAGAGGATCTACTGTTCTTGTCAGGTTCCTAAGCAGACTTGAACTAGATATGGCCGTGTGTGTAGGAAGCACAGTTTTTTTGTTCTGAGCAAGCTCACTGTTCAGAACCCATAGGAAACACAGTAGAGTATATGGTGCTCTTTCCTCAAAAGCAGAGTGTGTTTCTTGGAAGGCGAGCTAGCGATGGTTCCCAGTCATAAATGGAGTTGAATCCCATGCTGTTTCTGGTCCTACGAGCAAGAGTTGTTTTCTGGTAAGGAAAGTAACTATTGAGCTCCCATTGCCATACACAGTGCAAATAGTCCTCCCGTCTGTTCCCAGCAAGTACAGTGTATCGGACTGATGAGAGAGCTACAGTTCTTGTCAGTTTCCTAAGCAGAGTTGAACTAGAGATGGTCGGTGTGTGTAGGAAGCACAGTTCTTTTGTTCTGAGCAAGCTCACTGTTTGGACCCCATAGGAAACTCAGTAGAGTGGAAGAGTGCTCTTTTCTCAAAAGCAGAGTGTGTTTCTTGTAAGGCGAGCTAGCGTTTGTTTCCAGTCCTAGATGGAGTTGAATCACATGCAGTTTCTGGTCCTATGAGCAAGAGTTGTTTTCTGGTAAGAAGAGTCAATATTGCGCTGCCATTGCCCTACACAGGACAAATAGCACTGGCGTCTGTTCCCAGCAGTACAGTGTATTGGACTGAAGAGGATCTACTGTTCTTGTCAGGTTCCTAAGCAGAATTGTACTAGGTGTGACGGTGTGTGTGTAGGAATCACGTTTTTTTTTGTTCTGAGCAAGCTCACTGTTCGGACCTCATAGGAAACACAGTAGAGTAGAAGAGTGCTCTTTTCTCAAAAGAAAAGTGTGTTTCTTGTTAGGTGAGCTAGCGTTTGTTTCCTAGCCCTAATTGAAGTTCAATCACAGGCAGTTTCCGGTCCTATGAGCAAGAGTTGTTTTCTGGTAAGGAAAGTTACTATTGTGCTCCCATTGCCATACACAGTGCAAATAGCACTCGCGTCTGTTCCCAGCAAGTACAGTGTATTGGACTAAATAGGAGCTACTGTTCTTGTCAGTTTCTGAAGTAGAGTTGAACTAGATATGGTCGGTGTGTGTAGGAAGCACAATTCTTTGTTCTGAGCAAGCTAACTGTTTGGACCCCATAGGAAACACAGTAGAGTAGACGAGTGCTCTTTTCTCAAAATCAGAGTGTGTTTCTTGTAAGGAGAGCTAGCGTTTGTTTCCCAGTCCTAATGGAGTTGAATCCCATGCAGTTTTTGGTCCTATTGTCAAGAGTTGTTTTATGGAAAGAATAGTAAATATTGCGCTGCCATTGCCATACACAGGACAAATAGCACTGGAGTCTGTTCCCAGCAAGTACAGTGTATTGGACTGAGAGGATCTACTGTTCTTGTCAGGTTCCTAAGCAGAATTGAACTAGATATGGCCGTGTGTGTAGGAAGCACAGTTTTTTTGTTTTGAGCAAGCTCACTCTTCGGACGCCATAGGAAACACAGTAGAGTAG